>NC_053028.1:567061005-567061076 GCF_003073215.2 Triticum urartu
ATAATATAAGCAAGCCATCATGATATCATAGGAAAGTAACATAATGCTTACAGCCGTATGTAGCGTGAATG
>NC_053028.1:567061190-567285809 GCF_003073215.2 Triticum urartu
CTACGATGGACGTGCAGATTTATCCACTTACCGCAGTGACTTGTCAGATAGGCGAGACCGCGGTTGAAGAACACAATTAGCCTGAAGTCTTTATAATTCGCAGATCTTGTGGGCACTTGGCAGATTACAACCTTGAGCAAATAAAAGTTGGTATCATGTTGGCTACTGTAAGATTTCGAGTATTCTGGGCCACGGTGCCAAAGCAGTGCAGTGTAAATTGAAGGAAGGGGGATCAATCGCCGGGTGTAGACCTCCATGAGCATCCAGCTGCCGCGACCGTCGACGAGCACCAGCCAAGACGTGTTCATGCCGACCCAGTACATACCGTTAATGTAGTTGAGGCTGACGGGGATCGAATCGCAGTCAAGGGGGTTGGTGCTAGTCACCCTACGATCGTTATGCTACGTGACACGCTGTTTCTGAAGATCAGGAGGCATCAGCAAGCAAGGAGCTGGCTTAAAAAGCTCCGGCCTCGGTACAGCCCCGATGAGCACGCGGCGAGCGGCATGGTACTGAGATTGTCCACACGCGAAACAATGAGCTTGATTACCTCTGTGGTAGCGAATTCCAGCCACTCTTGCGGTGGACCCTGCTCGGTTCTGCCCTTGTTAGTGCTTGGGTTTCGGACGAGGGGGGGGGGGGGGGAGGCGCCTTAGCGGGGATGGAAGATTGGACGAGATTATGTGCGGAAAAAGATGGAGAAGCGAATATGTGCTGCGGGAAGTGGACAGGTGATGACGACTACAGCACGCCGCTTGACTTACGAGACACATACCAGCAACGTATGGTCATGTCGATGCCAGACAACTTGCTTGAGTGATCACAGTACTAGTACTCCCTATAGGGCTATGCCCTAATTTTCTTGAGTAGAGTAGTAGAGTAGGACTCTACTCTACTACTAGCACCGAAGGAGTAGTATATTCTAATCTAAAATAGTCACAAAACCCAACCACTCCCAGTAATAAGTGGCCTGGTAAAATAAACGAACAAGCAACCATCACATCCCTCCGTCTTTTTTGCATTTCATCTCTCTGCATTTACTTTCTCTGGTTCATCTCGCACACTCGATCCCTAGCTACTACTCCTAGGGCTAGTTCTTTTGGCGGCTTCCCCAGCTTTTCCCACAAGACTAGTCACAGTGGAGAGTAACAATAAGGCGTCTCACTCATTTATTTGGGCTTCTAAACTACTACTACGTCCTGGTTTATTCCTCACCATTGTAATTTCTGCTAAATTTTGACCAAAGATTTAACTGGTTTATTCCTCACCATTGTAATCCCTCCGTCTAGGTGTGTAAGTCATCTTACAAAAACCAAATAATCCCAAAACACTTAGGCACGGTGCATTAACTTCTACCTCATTTCTTGTTTCTTGACATATCAACCAATAAGAGATAAAGAGTGTGCATGCTTTTAATGACTTGAGATATCAAACACGACATGCAGTGGTTAGTTCATTGCATGCAATACTATTAATTAGCAAATAAACATTAACGTTTCTCGTTTTCTCCTCCTCCTTGGTCATGGTGCATAGCCTAAGATGACTTACTCACCTAGACGGATGGAGTAGTGCATGTGACATGCACTAACATTTCATTAGTTAAATTTATGATCAAAATTTGACACATATTACAATGGGGACCAATAAACCAGGACGGAGGTAGTAGTTATGGGATTACTAATCTAGAAGCCTAAAAGCACTGGCCCCTGGTACTCCTACTAGTAGTAGTACTCAAGTTGGAATTCCAATTGCACGACACAACTTGTTAGGCAAAAAATTCGATACAGGGTGTAGGAAGCGGTTTGAGAATTTGCATGCCTTTCCAACCAGTGAGATACTCTGTACAAAGTACGACAGAGAAATAACCACAGAGAAGGAAGCTAAAAGTAAACAATCAAATGAGCATTTTTGCATTTGTTTTGCATTGAATCATTTCACAAGCTTGACTAGTGCTGTTTTTCTACTTTTACAAAAACCGCATCATAATGTTAAAACGTGCATTTGCACGTACTAAGTAATAGTAGTATTCCCTCCGTCTAGGTGTATAAGTCTTCCCTCCTTCTTGGTCACGGTGCACAACCAAAGATGACTTGTTGACCTGGACGGAGGGAGTAGCACAGTCTGCAAGCATATATCGAGAGAGACGTGTAGTGTGATAGTATATAGTAAAGTTTGTGCTATATGCACGTACTTGCAAAATGCGTACGAATACACAAGGTTTCCAAACTTTCCCTTTTACATACTTAATTAAGGACGCTAAAAATTCCTGAACGTTCGGGATTTATCATTTGCGTCCCAAAACTAATGAGATCGCCTTACGAAACAAAAATTATACTCCTCCTAAAAGCCACGGCGCTCACAGGAGCACTTGCGGCGCGCCACGAGTGCCCTGGTGCGCGGCTGTTTCCCAGCGCGCCGACACAACGCCTCTTCCTCAGCCTCGCAACTCACGAGGTGCTGATTGGCGGCTTGCCGGCGGGCGAGCGCGATCTCACCGGTGTGGTGATCTAGCGCCAAGAGGTACTCCTCCTCGCTGGAAGCGTGCACCCGGTCCACGTACCGCCAAGTGTAGATGAGGCACTTGGGCCCGACTGCACTCAGGGCGTCGGCACGGGTGTCCTCCGCCACCCTCACGGCCCTCGCACGAGCCTTCTGCCAAAGAGCCAATTGCCTGACTCTCTCGGACGCGACATAGGCCTCCCAGGCAGCTTGTTCCGCGGTGTGCTTCTCTTCCTTGGCCTTCTTCTCCGCTTCTATTTTGGCGCGCTCTGCTGGAGGCAAAGCCTCCCACAAGGCGACATTCATTTCTTTCCAAAGCTCCTCAAGGCTAGGGGGCTCGGGGGGCGGCGCGGCGTTCTCCTCGTAGCGGGGAGCCGACGCGTCCTCCGGCACGCGTGCTGGCGAGATTGGGAATGCCGACGCATCAACCACGATGTGTCGCGGCGAGGAGCGGAACGCCGATGCGTCCTCCTCGACTAGTGGTGGCGAGGAACGGAATGGCGACGCGTCGCGTCGCGGCGAGGAGCGAAACGCCGACGCGTCCTCCTGGACTAGTTGCGGCGAGGAACGGAATGACGACGCGTCACGTAGCGGCGAGGAGCAGAACACTGGCGCGTCCTCCTCGACTAGTGGCGGCGAGGAACGGAACATCGATGCGTGACCGTCCGCGCGGTGCAGTGAGGGGTTCCTAGGGCTTGGGAGGGGCGATGCCATCGTGGTCGACGTGAGAGGGAGGGGGAGGAGATAGCGATGAACGTGAACGTGAGGGGGAGGAGATAGCGATGTCATGGGACGCGCAATATTTATAGCGAGCAATGGCACACCTACATAAGATATGGACTGAGCTACACTGACTTAACTGCAGGTCCAGTTGCGTCACTGACATGTGGGCCAGACCCCTGTTGGGCCCATATGTCAGTGACCCAATGCACCTGCAGTTAAGTAACAGCTACGTGGGCATATTTGTTGGAGTAAATTACGGGGGAGCGAAGGGGTGGAAATATTGCTGGTCACAACGGATTGGACGAGCGTGGGGGGAGGAGAGTCATGCATGCAGATTTTTTCACACGGGCTTCCTGCAGGTATGGGGAACGGTGCATAATAAGTCATCTTGCATGCCGGGCTAGGTATAGTCTCAAGTCATTAAAAACATACACGCCCCACACATTTTCATATTTCAAGGTGCACTAAATTATTGCATGCGATGATTAAGGCTGGCCATAATGGTGATATCTTAGCTGGTATCATGCACACGGGAATAGCAAACATGCTGATGTGGCAAAGAATTAAAGAAGAGAGGGGGGTTAGAGTAACTAGTGTCCATGCATGCATTGGTAAACACATTTTTTTGTGGTAGTGTCTCTTGCATCGGGGGACTATGACAGGTCTGCTATGCGTGACCTGAAGATGAAAGCGTCGAGCATCTCGAAGTTGATCAACAATCTTCAATTGTCAAAGGTTAGCCGTTCGGCCAATAAGGTGGCACACTTAATCGCTAAGTATAGCTTTGACAATAGATTAGATGGTATTCTTGTAAATATCGTACCGCCCTGTGTGGTGAATATTGTATCGAATGAGTGTACTGGTGTGGCTAGTTAATTAATATAAGGTGGTGTTCAAAAAAAGTATAAATTTGGTTAAACACTTTGCAAATGATTGACGGGAGTAAAAAGGACCAGAGGGAGTATCATGCATGCAGAGTAGGCCAAAAAAATTGCTTGTCTAAAAAAAGCAAAAAATAAATTGCTCATTTATAGCCGGTGGATGTCTCAAAGGGCGCGACCACGCGAGGGAGGCGAAGGTCGTGGGAGGCGCGACATTTGACGGAATTAAGTGAAGTTACATCGACGCGCCGGCATGGCGTGCGAACAGGCAGAAGCTATACCGTCAGGCCTACGATATGGGTCTAGTAGACATGACATCTAGTGGGTCCCGCATAGTTCTCGAGAACTCTTTGGGGGCTTGCAGCCGTTTATCCACCGGGCAAGCCAGCAACCCCACGCCGTTCGCACGCCCTACTCGTCCCCGTATTCTACCTTACAACAGTTCGCTCCCAGTCGTCCCGTCCTTTCACATTAGTTCGCTCCCAGTTTTTTTGCGGGGTACAACAGTTCAACTTCTCCTAACCCTCCTCCAAAATCCATGGCCTCCCAAATCTCCATGGTCGCCGCTGAGTACCAGGTTAGAGCCATCACCGGTGATCAGTTCATCGTCATCTACACACGTGGATCCGAGACAGTGAAAGCATGGCTTGCTCGCTTCCTACGCATGTTCAACAGTTCAACGAATGAGTGGGTCGTTGGGCTAGAAGTTGAGTACACCACGGTCCTGGGATGAGAGAAGGATCTAAAGGACGAAGAGAGGAAGAAGCCCGCCGTGATCCAGGTTTGCGTACATAACGTTTGCTTGGTCTACCACATATGCCATGCCGACGTTGAGTGCCAGGATTTTAAGAACTTCCTCAAGGACAAAAGAGTGAAATTCGTTACTGTATGCTTTAAGAACGACAGGGATGTCCTGCGTCAGATAGGTCTTGTTGTAGGCCATCCCTTCGATCTCAAGAAGGCAAGCCTGGTGTCCTCTCAACCTTTAATGCTGACCCTGACAGCAGCCATGATTGATCCTTCATACGCTAAACTGAAGAAACCTCATCACGAGTTTCATTGTGCATGGGAGTCGAAGACATTATTTGAAGATCACATCCTGTATGCAGCAATGGATGCCTACCTTGTTTAAATATCTACAAGGGTTGGATGAAGAAGCAGAGCCCAGTGTCCGGTTCAAGCAAAGAAGCATTGGCGAAGAGGAAGAGGAAGAGGGACGAGGACGAAGTCGAGGACGTGGACTCGGACTCCGAGTAGGTGGCAGTGCCGTCGCTCATGCTGGTTCTACTGCAGTGTCAAGCAGACTAGTTGCTTAGTTTATTTTCAAGGGTGTGTTGTGCTGAGGCCCCAGCAGAACTATGTTTATGTTCTTTCTCGTTATTTGAACTCTTTAGTACGTACAGTAGTACTAGTACTATGTCTTACTGCTGTTCTTCTTGCAGTTGGTACTACTGCTCGTATCTTCATGTTCCTACTGTACTTAATACGTTCGTACTAGTAGTATAATTTGGGTCAGTCTATTTGTGAAAGAAGTTCGACGGAGCGAAGGAAGAAGATGACATAAGAGGTGGAAGAAGCCCTTCGAGCCATCCATGTTGCACCAAACGGCTCACATGAGTCGACAGACCCAAATTGCTCCTTCAGATTGCAGGATCCACGTGGCATTCAAGGTCTCGAAGATAGATTCCGCGTCCGCACTCAGTTTGCGGGCTCGACACACGCGTGACCGGCTTCCGCCGCGACAGCCACCATGCGCGCCTCCTCCGCGCGGGCGGAGACAACAATGACACGCTAGTTCCTCCTCG
This sequence comes from Triticum urartu, assembly GCF_003073215.2. NCBI lineage: Eukaryota > Viridiplantae > Streptophyta > Magnoliopsida > Poales > Poaceae > Triticum > Triticum urartu. The sequence continues at coordinate 567,067,099 of NC_053028.1, forward strand.
CCAGCGTGCTGGAGCACGCGCTCGTCCTCCTCTTCGTACGCTGCGTGCATAGACGCGGCTCCACCAGCTGCTCGCATGCTTGGCAGCGCGGTGGCATCGTGAGGAGGGACTGCAGACGACGTGAGCGGGCGAGCCTTCGGCTTCATGGCATAGGGATGGCGGCGACACGGCGGTGATGGGCGAGAAATTGTTGGCCGGAGCAGGCGGGCGCCGGCATGCACAACGGCGACGGCATATTGATGAGTGCACGTGTGGGAGCTTACTTTAGTTTTATATATAAGGTTGGTCAAACTTAAAAGAAAACCGTACTAGTACACGTAAACATTAGACTTAGGCAGCGCTTTTATTAGTTAGTACCACAACCATGATACGGAATCCTGTGCAAGCGCGTGAACCGCGGCCGCGCGGTCGATCGAACGGTGTGTCACCGTGTCGCGCTCGAAGGGCATCCACCGAACCTTTTTGTGTCTGTGAAAAAAATCCTCGAATATTACTCAACTTTTTTTCCTATGAAAGTTCTTGACGCTGCAATATTTCCATATATTTGAATTTAGCTCCACTTCGTGTTTATTTGGATTCGGATGTTTTAGGTGTGCCCTAGTTTTTTAATACTGATTTTGTGTGTGTGACTGAGAGAGAACGTGTGTATGTGTCCATATGTGTGTTGTGGCGGAAGGGCAATGTGGAGACGGTGTGCGTGTGATACAGACATAGAGAAGTGTGAATGTGCAAATGATCATGCATGAGTGAGACATAGACAGGTGCCGATACGTTGTGTATACATGAGAGAACGGTCTTCTAGTTTACTTGTGTGTGTGTGGGAGAGGGAGAGAAAGAGACAGAGAGAGGAGCATCCGTAACACAACAACCATCTCTCTCGATTCGTCCGTCCCTTGCACGATCGCATTCAACACATGCATCAACGCACACATTTTGACACCCTCATCCGGCCCCTGCCCACCTCAAGGCCCGCACAATCTCTTCGTGAATACCCATTTCTCTCCTTAGGTTTGTTTTCTCTCAATATCTGACACACATACACACACACAGAGACACACGCAACACAACACACACACACACACACACACTCCCCCGAGCACACAATTCATCCCCATCCAAGGTTATACGGTGACCACTCTAGCTTGTGCTTCTTTGCACCCCAACATGCACAACACCTCAATCTTCAAAGAGGGCATCGAGCAGATCGAAGATGGCGACCACACCGCACTAGAGAATGCGGGGTCATTTAGAAGCAGGGTGATGTGACGACGGCTGACTGACTCCTCCCCCACCCTCTCTCTCTCTTGCACAAAATTACCAATCCCTCTCTCCCCCGCCCAAAATAGTCAATCCCTCAACCCACGAGATCCGTCCCCTCTCGTCCATGTTTTTCCAGCTCTCTCATCAAACATGTTGTCTCTTCTCCTTCAACGTATACAGAATCCAGATGCACACGCATCTCATGTATATTACATGTATCCATCTTTCTCACAGACCTAACTTCTTCCTCTCTCTTTCTCTCTCTATCTCTCTCTCTCTGTCTCGTTAGGTTTGTTTCCTACTCTCTCGTCCACATACATACAATCTTTCCCGCCCTATCTTCTCCATCTTCAAAAGCTCTCTCTGCATGTTCCATTCACACATTGGGATATGTCAAAATGTTGCTTCTATAATGGCTGATGTAGAGTTATGGTTGTTTTTGTTGCATCCTACAAAGTAATAACTATGAAATGCATTTAGATTCTCACTTGATTAGGATTATGTGAGTTTGAGCATGTTGTGAAGTAATATAGACCTTGTATACATCTTGGGATTCGACAATGATTGTAACTATTGAATTGTATAGACCATTACATTCGAAGTCAATAGCCTAATATATTTATTTCACAATTTCAACAAATGACTAGTTCACTACAAACTAAGAAAACAAATGTGTACTCCCTCCGTTTTTATTTAAGTCCACGTATTAGCATTGGTCAAAGTCAAGTTTTGTAAACTCTCAGAAAGCTTATAAAAACATATTAACATATACAATAACAAATAAATGCCATTAGATTCATTATTGAATGTACTTTCACATCATACATATTTGTTATGGTAAATGTTTATATTTTTCTATAAACTTGGTCAAACTTTAGGAAGTTTGACTTCGGTCAAACCTAATATGCAGAGTTTACTGCTACTACTCGCTAGTTGCTTAGCCAAATCACTCAACACGCCACACAGGGAGTGCAGTCAAAATTTTGAGGTCGGCGGGAAAATTTCCAGCGACCCTGATTCAAGCAGTGGGAAGTTACCATCATAGCCTTCGGAATAGGCCTACGGATGACACTTGGTAGGGGGCTGTTTTCGTAACTTCAGGTTCACCCTACCCAGCCAACCCCACCCCGGCACCCAGAGTAGTACACCTGAATACTCTCCATTTTCTATCCCCACCGCAAAATAGACTTCTCCACGGCATCGCAGCCTTCATGCTCCTCCCCTTTACATCGGCGCACTCGTCCGCCGCAGCGCATCTGCCTCATCGATGACCTCATACGCCGCACTGGAGCCGGTCCACCGTCGTCGTACATGGAGCCTCTTCCTCGGCATCGTCTTCCACGGTCTCGGATCTGCTTCCCGGAAGCCGATGCCAAGCGCAAAAGTACCACCGTCGTGGACAATGAACTGACTCCCGTTGCCGACCATGACTCACAGAGGCCGCTGCGACCATCGTTCTCCTCCTCGATTGGTAATGTGTGTATTGAATCACTTAGCAGTACATTTGCAGTTCCAATTTTGTTCATACCTACCCTTCAAATTTCCTGGGTGCTATTGTTCCCGTAAAAGTAATTGGTTATAGCCTCCATTGTCCAACAGAATATCAGCTTGTAATTGTGCGTCGCTCCTGTATCGCGCTGTGCTTGGGTAGGTTTTTCATCTGCAACCAGTAGTGTGGCAAATGATGGAAAGGTTTTTAGAACTAGCAAGATGCCCATGCGTTGCACACATCAAGATGCATTTGTATGAGTATTTTATCTTGTGAGAGAAAAGGATGAACGAGGGAAGGCCTTATTTGCAAATATGGAGAGGGGTATGGGTATCTTTTTGCAAAATTCCCATTTGTTTCCTTCCTATCTGTCAGATATAAATCGGATGGCCTATATTGAAAGAAAAAAAAGTATAGAGAAAAAAAGTAGACAGTAAAGGAAGTAGAGATAAATATTAAACATAAAATAAATATAATAGTAGAGAAGAGAGTAGAGATAGCATCAGTAAGAAATGTGATGAATTGTCAGCACTGATACTTTTATGTGCAAAACCTGTCATGTGTCTGCTTGTTTATCTTTCAGAGTGAGGAAGATATAAGTGTTGAACAAGCGCAGTCTCATCATCTTGCTCAGCTGCTTGCGCTGCAGCTCCCCAGCAGGGCTCACCTTTCTTGAACTCTATTGAAGTGCTTTATTTTGTCGGCATGTTTATTTGCACTGGTGGCGATCTTTGATGCCCAGTGTATGTAATCTGCTGTCTGCTTGTGCTTTATTATCATAGTGGCGAACTTTGATGCCCAGTGGATGTAATATCCCGTAATTTCTTAATTGTATAGTCTAGGTTTTTTTTATTCACGATGCTGCAGTTATTTTACTGTATATATATCCTATCTACGCAGTAAACCGGCCAAACCGTAAAATTACGGTACATAATCGGGCCGTCATGCAATCACGATGTAGGTTGGGCCTGAAACATGCCGAACAGCTCATGGGCCGGCAGCAGCCCGAAATGAACCCCGGCCCATGATTGTGCGAATCAAATCATGGGCTTTTAACAGGCCAAAATTATCTCGGTCCTTGTTTGGCCCAATCAGATATCGGCTGCGAGCAGGCCGGATGCAAACCGGGTCGTAGTTAGGCCCAACTATATGATGTGCTTTTAACAGGCCGAAATTAATATAGGGCCGAAATGTTAAATGGGCCCTTAACAGGCCAAAACTAATATCAGGCCGAATTACTAAGTGAGCCTTTAGCAAGTGGGCCCAAAAGCATAGTGTCCAGTTGACGGGCCGAATCTGATATGGGCCATAATTGAGCCCAAAGCCTCTTAAAGGGCCGGACCTGATCTGGGCCGTAATTTGGCCCAAAATGTGGTAGGCTTTTAACGGGCCAGATCTCATATGGGCCACTATTAGGCCCGGAGCATGGTAGGCCATTAATGGACCGGATCAAATATGGGCCGGCATTTGGCCCAAAACATGGCAGCCAGTTAATGGGCCGGCCTATTAGGGTCCTCAAAATCTTGTGGGCCTACAGCTGGGCCGACCCATTAATGTCGGCGAAATCTCATGGGACTTTAGCTGGACCGGCCCATTATGATCCGCAAGAATCTTGTGGGCCTTTACCTAGGCCGGCCCATTATGGCACACAAAAATCTTGTGGGCCTTTACCTGGGCCGGCCCATTATGGCCCGCAAAATCTTGTGGGCCTTTAGCTGGGCCAGCCCATTATGGTCCACAAAATCTCATGGCCTTTAGCTGGGCCGGCCCATTATGGTCCGCAAAATCTTATGGGCCTTTAGTTGGGCCGGCCCATTCAAACTTGATGGGACAATCCACGTGTCAACATATCATAGGCGCGTCTCGCCCATTGGATGAGTGACACCTGTGCCAACGCGGACCTGACACGTGTCTCCTCCAGCCAATGATGATTTTACATGTGGAAAATCCCCATTGGCCGGGGCTATTAATGGGTTATCGGATCTAAAACCCGACCGGATAGCTTAACGGCATTCCGTTATGGTGGATGCCACGTGTCGGTCACCCTTGACGAAAGCACTTCTGTGACGCGCGATTTATCGTCATGGAAGTGGACACTTCCGTGATGTTAATTTTGGTAATGTCATGGAACACTTCTACGACAGCACAGTCATGACTATCTTGATTCTGTCATAAAATCGTCATGGATGTACATGCATGACAGAAAATGCGACCTACTGTGACAAACACGTATCATCACGGAAGTGTAATTTTTTTGTAGTGATGCTATCCTACAGAGCGATCTTTGGAGGAACACACCTATATGAGCCCGACTGCTGGTCACAGTCTATGAGATTGGGGTGATCTCTAGTAAGCTCATGAATAGGCCAGGAGTGTGACTTATATGCTCTACCCGAGGGGTCAGCCTTCGGCAGCCTAGTACTAGTAAGACATGTGTTGAAACTTCTTTACGCCAAACTGACAATTCAAGGCATAGTCCATTGTTCAGTTGTGAAGGAGTGTAATTACTTGCTCTAGGTGAAGCTCAACCTTAACAGGTCTTCACTGAAACAGATAGGTCTAGTAAGACAGGTCTTCATTGGAACAGAGGACACAATGGGCCCTCGAGATCTGGTGGGGGATTGCTGAAATTTGAGATGGGCTCTAGGCCCATATAGCAATTTCTGAAAAATCTCTAAGGGCCCATGTGGGTTATATGGCACTAGGTGTAGTGGGAAGTTTACTCCCACCCCGGAAGTGGAAGAGGAGTTGGACCTCTTTATAAGGGTTTCTCTTCTACATGCTATTGGAGCTTGAGAAGAGAAGAGGCCCTCGCGCACTCCTCCTCCACCGCCCACCTCGCCACGCCACACCTCGTCACAACGCGCCGCGGGTTGCGGGATTGAGCCGAGCCGAGCTCACACCTACGCGCTTATTTTTGCCAGTCACTGACGGAGAGTTCTCTAACAGCTGGGTCACGATCTGAGACGTTAGATCGTGGGCTGTCACGGACTCGGACGTGGGTCGAGCCCACGTCTCTCCACCCGGCTGCACCTATATAAGTGTGCGGTGTCTCCTAACCCTAGCCGCCATGAGCAGATCACATCTGCTACACGCGCACGCCCACCGTCGTTCCTTTACTGCTGCTGCCTCCGGTGAGTCCATCCCGTCTGGTTCCTGTACGGGGTGAGGGGTGAATAGGTTTTTGGGCAGCGATTACGCGACTGCTCGCTTCCGATCATCTACTTCCTCTACGTCCGCGTCGCCTTCATCATCACCATGTCCATCAACGCCGAACGTGCCGCCGCCGAGAAAGCTGAAGCTGACAAGATGGCCGCCGAGGACGCCGCTGCTTCCACTATTGGGGATATTACTACTGGAGGTAAACCGGCCTTGTGTAGCCGGGTTAACTCCTTGAAGATTAGAAGCCCATGAAGATGCAAGGATGATGGCGCTTCACCAAGGCCCAAGGCCCAAAGGCGGGTTAAAGCATGTAAATGTAAACCGGCCTAGTCATGTAACTTGTATTGTAAGATAGGAAGGATAGAGACCGAACTGGACACGTTTATGATCCGGCTTCGGTACTCTGTAGCCCGGTGGGCGTCAACCTATCTATATAAAGGGACGACCCGACAGCGGTTTAGGGGAGACAAAAATTCGAGAGCCAGACAAAGCGGATTCGCTCCCTGGCCTTCGAAACCCTAACAATACCAATCACAACTAGACATAGGCTTTTACCTTCCTTGAAGGGGCCGAACTAGTATAAAATTCCCCGTGTCCCCTTGTTCGGTTTAACCCCTTTAAGATGACCCATAGCGATGGCTCCATGACTAAGTCCTTTCACAAGGACAACTATCGTGACAAACCCACGACAGTTGGCACCCACCGTGGGGCAATCGCATGATGGTTTTGAGTTCTTCAAGGGCAGCTTTGATGGACTTAAGGGATACGCTGTGGGCTGGATGACGAAGAGTCGTCGCGGCAAGCTCTACATCGACAATGCAGGATGGGGTCTCAAGGCCGATTCAATCGAGTATGGGTACCGGGTCCCCTTCGGTGGGATTCACGTCTTCATCGGCAAGATAGGCGAACCGGCCCCTGAGCCGGACATCTGCACCGACATCATCGAAATGGCTCTGCGTGCAAGTTCTTCACCGGTTCAGCCCGTGACAAGGCATGTTTTCGTAGGTGTCATCTATGGAGCGAGATATGAGGACGGGCCGGTGTTCGATGGAGAGACCGTGGTCTGTTCTGATGACGATTCTTCTGGAGAGACCGAATCGCTTTATCAGTTGCAGGACGGCCGGATTGATGGAGGATCCAAGGGCAACAGTATTCCGGATTCCCCTGATCTGCCAAACTAGGCCGCCATCTTAATGGCCGGCACACAATTAGCGCCTCATTCATCGACCGCCGCAGCAATACTCTCCGGTTCAACAACGGCCACACCGACAGGGGCAGGAAGCTCTGTGCCGCCTCCAGCCCAAGTCCTGTCTGATTTGTTCAACGCTTTGGGAACGTTGATGGCCGCGGAGGTGGATGCAGTGGCCAGGGATCAGCACAATGTGGAGATTGCAAAGGTGAAAGATCAGATAGCTCAGGCTAAAGCGGACCTAGCAACAGAAAATGCTAGGATGGCTACAGAACGGGCTGAATTGGAAGCACAGGCCTACCAGATTAGGCTGGATCAGAATGCTTCCGAGGAAGTCATGAGAAGAAGGTACCAATCGCGTCTCCCGTTGGTTTATGAGCCGCAAAATCTCTTCAACACACCAGGAGCAGGAGCTGGTAACCAACCCATACTAAACCGGGCGGAAGCACCGGGAGGAGGAGCGCCGGTTCAACTGCGCACGATGGACCCGCCTCGACAGAACAACGTTGCGCCACAGTATGTACCAACACCTCCCGGGCATTATTCCAACCCGTTGGACAATATTGTGGCCACCGCTTCACGCCTGGCAGCCCTCCCAACAGACGGCGAGTCACCAGTTGCGGTTGAAGCACGTCGGGCCAGGGATCTGTAACATCCCAAAATTCTAAATTTTGGAATGTTATAATAAATAGATAGATTTGATTGATTGTTTGATTGATTGTCTGAAAGTGAGTGAATTCGAAACTTTCTGAAAGTTAAATGAGTGGGAATAAAAGTACTTTCCCAAACTTTCATATTTGCTTTCTGATCTCCGTGAATTCAAATTCTTTTGAACCCAAAACCCTAGAGAGAAGATGACATGAATTCTTCCATTTAAATTAAATGAAAAGGGTTGTTGAAAATATTTTAATTTCATTTGAAAATATTTCAAATTCTTAAACTTCAAGCAACTCAATTATTTTCACGAGCAAAGATAAAATGACTTCTTCAAATTATATGAAATATGAGTTGGGAGTTTCAAATGATCAAATTCAAGGTCCTTTTGGAATTAATTTTCAATTTGGAGTTATTTGAGTTTTAAATCAAATTATTTTTCTCTAAAAATAAAATATATGGAAATTAGGGTAACATGATTCCCTACAATAGAAAATTGGAGAAAAATTAATTTGAAATCATTTTGGTATTTTAAAAATGATTTTTGTTGGATTTAAATAGGCCAGTAGCACTGTTTGAATTATTAGATTTTGTGTGGATTTTATTTGACTTTACTAAAATGTCCATGTTGTAAAAAATGTTTTTCTGAAAATTTTGATATATTATATGCCTATATAATATTTTTATTTATTTTGGTTTTGTTATTTTGTTGTCTGGAAAATAATGTTAAAAAAAACTTCTTCTCTCCTCCGCCGCCGAACAGGGGCCGGGCCAATAGGCCACGGCCCAACCCAGCCAGCGCGCCGCCGCCTTCCTCCTCACGTGCCTCAGCAGGACTCGCCGGAGTCCGGCCTCTCCACGGCGCCGTCGCCCATCCTCCAAGGCGCCTCCTCCCCTCCTTTTATAGCGCCGCCCGGACCCCCCTCTCTCCTCCTCGCCGTTCGCGCTGCCTCGCCTCGCCTCGCCCGCATCTCGCATCGCCGCCGCCGCGGCCAGATCCGCCGCTGCCGCCGAACGCCGCCGCTTGCGCTCGCCGCCGCTGCACCACCGCCACCGCGGCGCGCCCCGCCTGCTCGCCTCGCTGCCGCACTGCCGTTGTCGTCCCGCGCTGCATCCGCCGTCGCCTGCTGCCGCGCTGGAGCCACCGTCTCGCCGCGCCGACCGCCGGATTTAACCGCCGCCTCCCCTGGACTTTTACCCCGAACCGGTATAACCCGAGTAAAACCGCCCGGTTCGCCGGTTTTTCTTTTAGTTTAGTTTTCGTTTAAAAACCAATTTAGTTTTTCTAGTTAGATATATTTAGAGAACGTTCGCTGGTTAGGTATAGAAAACGAACGTTCGCCTTTTACTTTTTTTCATTTTCTGTAATTTTGGCCAGGGACCTAGATGTGAATACTTTATTTACAGAATAGTCCCTCTTCTTCAAACAAGCACAACTTTTTACCCGTTAGTCCAAATTCAACGAAACTAGCGCCCACTTCTTCGTTATGATCTCCTCTATCCATTAACCCAACTCAAACATGTTTTTGAAAAGTGTAAATTTTTTAATTAGATCAGATTTGAATTCAAACTTCGTTTGATCATAAATTGAGTTTCGTAGCTCTGTTTCAGTTGATTCTTTTTGCAAATCGAAGCTCTTGACCTAAACATTCCAATAAGGCCAAATTCACATAATTTTGGCACTGTTAGAAATTGTTTTAGGTTGCAAGAGCTATTTGCTTGGTTTTGATGTTTTCCGAATCGTCTTCTTCGTTCTTTCTGATCTTTTGAGTGATTGCTTATGTGTGGTTACTATTGCTTGCTTACGATAGATTGACCGGAGTGAGACGAGTAGATCTATCAAGAGTTTTGAGTGCGAATCATCTTCATCAACATTGCAGGCAAGTTCACACTTTGATCATACCTCTTTCATACCCAATTTTCGTTGCATTAGATCAAACCTCAAACATTGCATAATTAGGATCTAATTAAATTGTGGGTATTGGGAAGTAGTTGATGAGGTAGGAACCTATTGCCCTGCATTCAAACCTTGGGAGTTACTATTACGTATGCCTATAGTGCCATGCTATGCTCGTAGACGTGGATTGGGTTTGAGAGTATTTCATTACAGATGTGAGATTGTTAATTAATGGTTCAACTTAAGGTGGCAACTTTAATACACATCTGGGTGGATTGCTAGGGGCACCCTGGGGATATACCAGTGGACTTGCCCGGACACCTGGGGAAATACTCTACAACTTAGGAGATCCCAGGGATATACCGTGTGATCATCCTACGGTCCGCCACCCAGGCTCAAAGGGATCATAAGATTATTCATGCTAGAAACTTCCGTGTGCAGCCACAAGCTATTACGGCTCTAGCATAGTTGACTAAGTCGTGCGAACTCTTACAGTGGTAGACTAGCAGATGTAGGGGATGTAGGTGGTACGGGCTACCTATCGTAAGGTGCTAGCACTTCTAAAAGACTATGTCTCGGTCATCCGTCTTCTCAAACACCTTGTAGTGTGAGAAACCAAACGGAGGCGATCGAGTCTTGTGGGGAAAAGTGCGCAAACCTCTGCAGAGTGTATAAACTAATCATGATTAGCCGTGTCCCCGGTTATGGACAACTTGAGTATCTAGTACCTGGATTATCATGTGAATCTCATCATGTTACTTTAAATTAAGTTTGTTGGGTTTAATGATGTTATTTAATTGGGATTGAGAATGCTGTCAACCATTCTCAATGTTTAACAACCACCATGATAGTTAAATAAAATTTATTCCTTTGCAGTAGGGAAAAATTGGCTTTTCGCAAAAACATTATAACCATAGAGCTTTTACACCAGCCATATATGCATGTAGTGATAGCCATTGTTCATCATTCTCTATGGTGTGAATTTGCCAGTACATTCAATGTACTGACCCTCTGTGGCTGGAACGTCTCATGTTGCAGGATTTTCTTACGACGAGTAAGTGATACGTTAGGGTTACGATTTCTACACTCAACTTTGCCGTTGGTGTTGATGGGAATCCACAACCTTGTTACTTCCGCTATTTGGATCGAGCTAATAGTATTTATGTTATTTTATACATGTGATTTACCTCTATTATAAATCCTCGAGTACTGTGTGTGTCAGCATACCGATCCAGGGATGACACTTAAGCATAGAGACTTGATCCATTCGGGCCAGGTCGCTACAAGATGGTATTGGAGCACATGTTGACTGTAGGACGTGACCCTAGAAACTGGCAAGCCCATAGCAAAGATTTTTCTCTACAACTTTGCCTTTCAAAAGGATCTTTTACCTCTCTTCTCTTCTGAGCTTATTCAAAAAGTTCGCTTTAGTGAGACCATACCCCTTTCCCCTTTTGACCACACGAAGATTCGACTGATGAGATCACTCCAAGAAGTACAAGATATTGGACAACTAAGACCATTCGGAATGAAGAGGATTTTACCATACATTATGATAATGGAAACTACAAACTGTTGAAGACTCTGAAGACTAGGAAAATTGGAGGCTCTGAAGAATTTCCAGATTTGTGTGACCTAGGAAGGCAACCCTTATGGAACTTGGCAGACTATGGAAGTTGTCAATACCCGAGATCAAGGTGTATCGGAGAAAGACTGAAACAAGGAGCATGAGAACTCGAAGTTTTGTCAAAGAAAACCCTAAGGCAGGAGATATCAACTATGGAATGATAGCTCATGGGAATGAAAAGAGCAGAAACATGGTTATCCATGATGTCATCACCCGCTTATGCTATTGTCACCGTGCTGAGTTAAGCATGCATATGCATGGAAGGATTGGATGGTAGAAGGCTGATGGAGCATCTATCAGCAAGAGGTGAAGTTAACCTTAGCTAGTGTATCACCAGGATCTGGAGTGTTACATCAAGAAGTTAAGATGGACCTACAAGAAGCAGTATTTTGACAAGGAAGTATTTCGTGAAGAACTCAGGAACCAAAAGCTGAAAGTAGCCAAGCTGGAGGAGCTACAACCTCGAGAAAACGGAGATTCGTCAGGAACTAGACCATGGTTCATGTGAAGTATGTTGAAACCTAGAAGTTGAAATGCAACTCCGGAATATTAAAGGATGTCACGAGAGACTTTGCGTCAACAGAGTTGATCTGGCAAAAGAACTTGAGAAAGACAAGCATGATCAGAAGAAGCCATTAGAGGCATGAACAAGACTTGAAGAGTTAGATGACGTTGAAGATTTATTGACCTTTAGAAGACCAAACCCCTGTCCTATACCTACGTTAGATGCGATGACTGTGAGCTGTCATTTGTTTGATGTTTTTCAACAGCCACAACAAAAATCTGTCTTTTCAAAGCTGTTGTTTGCATTGTGTGTATCCCTCTCTATCTCTCTTATCTCACCCCAAACCCATGGACCCAATAGAGGATTAATGAAGATGAGCTTGTATTTTCTGGACCGATGAGTCAGTTGGAGACGGACCGATGGATTCAGAACATGGAGGATCACATGGAGAATAACCCTGTAGTCGGAAAGGATATGACCCAGCATGCTCTTCAGTGCTTTGAAAGGGGTGCTGCTACTTGGTGGAGAATGTACCAAACCATGAATGGATGGCAAGGAGTAACCACTTGGAAAGAATTTAAGTTGACTTTGCAAAGATCTCACCTTGTGTCCCAGAAGTTGAAGCCTTATGGAAAGGATATGAAGAAACCTTGTGCATGCAAGATTTGTGGAGAAATAGGACACACCCATAAAGAACACACAGATGAATGCCCTAATTGTGAAGGAAGTCACCCAGTTGAAGAATGCCCAATTAGGCAGATTACTTGTTTCTTGTGTGAAGGGACTACCCACTATCCTGCTTAGTGTCACATTTACCCCATGGTACAACGAACCATCCAGCAGAAAAAAGAAGTAATGAAGGGAGCCCTCATGGAAATTTTAGAAGAAACTGTGATGAAGGAAGAGGTGGGGAACACACCCAAAGAAGAACCAATTAAACCCTGCACCAAGTCATGCTATTCATGTGGGGAAGAAGGACACATCTCCCAGAATTGCATGAATGGGGATCTAGTAGAATTCCCGACAGAGGAAGTAGAGTATGACCCACAAGAAATAGAAGCCATGATTGGCATGGAAAGGTCTAGGAAGAGAAGCAGATTGGATTCCAGGAAGGACTTGAGTCATATCACCTGTTACAGGTGCAAGGAGTCAGGGCACTACCTCAACAGTTGCCCCAAAAGGAAACCTCGATACTTGTCAGAAGTAATATGTTTTAGTTGTAATGGAGCAGGGCACTTTGCCAGAGAATGCCCCAAGGAGAAGGAGACTTGTGCTAGATAGTTGAGTTTGCAATAAAAGAAATAGAGTAGTAGAAGTGAGAACATTTTCTTTTATATTGAGGTGTTGAGTTGAGACATGTAATGGAAAAGCAAGAGATTGTAATCATTGGAGAATCAATAAAGTTAGCATCGTTGGTAAAGATTTGGGTTTTATGAGTTGTTACTCTATGAAGAAGGATTTTAACCATTTTGAGGATATGAGAAATATGGTGTATGGAAGATTTGTGCATTTTAAGGGTGGTAGTACCCTGTAAGAACCGTTGACCCCTGGAAAAGATAAGGATACTCCACTGAGTGGATTTCGGACAAAATGAATATGAGTTTTATCTCGATATGGGTGATACCCCAAGAGTATGTGGGATGAAGTTGGAGACCGTCAGTTGTTTGGACCAAATGTGATCAAGGAGTCAGAAGAGAATGTTAAGTTGATTCGAGATAGACTGAAGGTAGCTCAGTCCAGACAGAAGAGTTATGCAGACTTAAAAACGCAAGGAGGTAGTCTATGAAATTGGAGATAGAGCATGTATTCATGTGTTCCCTCTGCGAGGAGTTAAACAATTTGTAGTTAAGGGAAAGTTAGCCCCAAGATTTGTAGGACCATACCGAGTTTTGGAGCGTATGGGAGAAGTGGCCAACAAGTTGGAGTCACTCGAAGGACTGTCAGGAGTTCATGATGTGTTTCACGTTTCCCATTTGAAGAAGTGCCATGCAAAGATGGCCAATATTCCCCTGTAACGACGCTTGACCCTGGAAAGGATAATGATGTTCTACGAAGTGGAATATGGACTTCATAAGTATAAGTTTTTATCTCGATATGAGGGATGTCCCACGAGGATGAAGAGATGAATTACTATTGGATATAAAGGAGGTATGATGTCGGAAATATGGATCAATGGAAACTCCATGATGAGTCTGAGTAAATCATGTCCTAGTTTGGTGCCAATAGAAGGAAGAAAGACAGTACAATTGGATGGATTTAAAGAATACTAGGAAGTTGGAAGTTGGAATAATGATCTGTTGCCCGATGATAAGTTCAAGGACTACAATTGATGAGATGGGCCATAACCCACAGGCCCCAGGACCTGCCAAGAAGCAAGCACACTCTTGCTGAAGGAAAAACCCTGGAAGAGGATATGCCCTTATTGATAGAAGATCTTATAGGAGTTACGCAAAACCTGAGAGTTGTGAAGGAACAATAGATGGTTGCTTGGCTTGCAGAATCTATGGATTTATCCGAACTTGGTTCGTCGACAAGAGAAATTCTGCAATGCTTGTGAGGATGACTGAGTGTTAGAATACGAGATTCACTAAACCATATACACGGTAATGATTTGGGTGCGGGATGGATTGATCACCATAATGACTTACTCTTATTATTCGCCTTGCTATATGGGCTGGTAAATCTGAGTGACTTACCTATAGTAGAGCGCCGATGATCAAAACCTTGTTTAAGCCTTAGAATGGTATAGCAAAAAATTCCCTTGTAGAAGGCAGCTTTGCCAACCGTAGGTTATACGGTGAGGATCAACCAGACCCATTTCCTGCAGAAGGAACCATAAATTGTTGACCACCATGAGATATTGATAGTTGTTTAGTTTTGGCGCCAGACCCGTCAGGTAAGAAGACCCAGTCTCGGAATAACCTTACCAAGATGAAAGGACAAAAGAATTGAGGAAAAGGTTATGCCGTTACGGGAAGAGCTCAGAGGAGGAATTTTCTCGAGGATCCGAGAAGACTGACACTGTCAAGAATAAGGATGGAGTATATGAGTTTTGATGGAACCGTAACCATGCTTTTAAGGGAGGTAGCACCCCAGACCCCTGTGATGATCGATGGATTTTGAGGAGACCCCGACCCTAACCTATTTCTTTCTAGCCTCTCCGAATCTCGAGGAAGAGATTCATTTTAATGGTGGTAGGTTTGTAACATCCCAAAATTCTAAATTTTGGAATGTTATAATAAATAGATAGATTTGATTGATTGTTTGATTGATTGTCTGAAAGTGAGTGAATTCGAAACTTTTTGAAAGTTAAATGAGAGGGAATAAAAGGACTTTCCCAAACTTTCATATTTGCTTTCTGATCTCCGTGAATTCAAATTCTTTTCAACCCAAAACCCTAGAGAGAAGATGACATGACTTCTTCCATTTAAATTAAATGGAATGGGTTGTTGAAAATATTTGAATTTCATTTGAAAATATTTCAAATTCTTAAACTTCAAGCAACTCAATGATTTTCACGAGCGAAGATAAAATGACTTCTTCAAATTATATGAAATATGAGTTGGGAGTTTCAAATGATCAAATTCAAGGTCCTTTTGGAATTAATTTTCAATTTGGAGTTATTTGAGTTTTAAATCAAATTATTTTTCTCCAAAAATAAAATATATGGAAATTAGGGTAACATGATTCCCTACAATAGAAAATTGGAGAAAAATTAATTTGAAATCATTTTGGTATTTTAAAAATGATTTTTGTTGGATTTAAATAGGCCAGTAGCACTGTTGGATTATTAGATTTTGTGTGGATTTTATTTGACTTTACTAAAATGTCCATGTTGTAGAAAATGTTTTTCTGAAAATTTTGATATATTATATGCCTATATAATATTTTTATTTATTTTGGTTTTGTTATTTTGTTGTTTGGAAAATAATGTTAAAAAAAACTTCTTCTCTCCTCCACTGCCGAACAGGGGCCGGCCCAATAGGCCACGGCCCAACCCAGCCAGCGCACCGCCGCCTTCCTCCTCATGTGCCTTAGCAGGACTCGCCGGAGTCCGGCCTCTCCACGGCGCCGTCGTCCCTCCTCCAAGGCGCCTCCTCCCCTCCTTTTATAGCGCCGCCCGGACCCCCCCTCTCCGCTCCTCGCCGTTCGCGCCGCCTCGCCTCGCCCGCATCTTGCATCGCCGCCGTCGCGGCCAGATCCGCCGCTGCCGCCGAACGCCGCCGCTTGCGCTCGCCGCCGCTGCACCACCGCCACCGCGCCGTGCCCCGCCTGCTCGCCTCGCTACCGCACTGCCGTTGTCGTCCCGCGCTGCATCCGCCGTCGCCTGCTGCCACGCCGGAGCCACCGTCTCGCCGCGCCGACCGCCGGAGTTAACCGCCGCCGCCGCCGGACTTTTACCCCGAACCGGTATAACCCGAGTAAAACCGCCCGGTTCGCCGGTTTTTCTTTTAGTTTAGTTTTCGTTTAAAAACCGGTTTAGTTTTTTTAGTTAGATCTATTTAGAGAACGTTCGCTGGTTAGGTATAGAAAACGAACGTTTGCCTTTTAGTTTTTTTCTTTTTCTGTAATTTTGGCCAGGGACCTAGATGTGAATACTTTATTTACAGAATAGTCCCTGTTCTTCAAACAAGCACAACTGTTTACCCGTTGGTCCAAATTCAACGAAACCAGCGCCCACTTCTTCGTTATGATCTCCTCTATCCATTAATCCAACTCAAACATGTTTTTGAAAAGTTTAAAATTTTGAATTAGATCAGATTTGAATTCAAA
The DNA here is from genome assembly GCF_003073215.2 of Triticum urartu. Lineage (NCBI taxonomy): Eukaryota > Viridiplantae > Streptophyta > Magnoliopsida > Poales > Poaceae > Triticum > Triticum urartu. The sequence continues at coordinate 567,083,655 of NC_053028.1, forward strand.
CTTCATTTGATCATAACTTGAGTTTCGTAGCTCCGTTTCAGTTGATTCTTTTTGCAAATCGAAGCTCTTGACCTAAACATTCCGATAAGGTCAAATTCACATAATTTTGGCACTGTTAGAAATTGTTTTAGGTTGCAAGAGCTATTTTCTTGGTTTTGATGTTTTCCGAATCGTCTTCTTCGTTCTTTCTGATCTTTTGAGTGATTGCTTATGTGTGGTTACTATTGCTTGCTTACGATAGATTGACCGGAGTGAGACGAGTAGATCTATCAAGAGTTTTGAGTGTGAATCATCTTCATCAACATTGCAGGCAAGTTCACACTTTGATCATACCTCTTTCATACCCAGTTTTCGTTGCATTAGATCGAACCTCAAACATTGCATGATTAGGATCTAATTAAATTGTGGGTATTGGGAAGTAGTTGATGAGGTAGGAACCTATTGCCCTACATTCAAACCTTGGGAGTTACTATTACGTATGCCTATAGTGCCATGCTATGCTCGTAGACGTGGATTGGGTTTGAGAGTATTTCATTACAGATGTGAGATTGTTAATTAATGGTTCAACTTAAGGTGGCAACTTTAATACACATCTGGGTGGATTGCTAGGGGCATCCTGGGGATATACCAGTGGACTTGCCCGGACACCTAGGGAAATACCAGGGTTGTCCTATGAGATTCCAGGGATATACCGTGTGATCATCCTACGGTCCGCCACCCAGGCTCAAAGGGATCATAAGATTATTCATGCTAGAAACTTCCGTGTGCAGCCACAAGCTATTATGGGCTCTAGCATAGTTGACTAAGTCGTGCGAACTCTTACAGCGGTAGACTAGCAGATGTAGGGGATGTAAGTGGTACGGTCTACCCATCGTAAGGTGCTAGTGCTTCTGAAAGACTATGTCTCGGTCATCCGTCTTCTCAAACACCTTGTAGTGCGAGAAACCAAATGGAGGCGATCGAGTCTTGTGGGGAAAAGTGCGCAAACCTCTGCAGAGTGTATAAACTAATCATGATTAGCCGTGTCCCCGGTTATGGACAACTTGAGTATCTAGTACCTGGATTATCACGTGAATCTCATCACATTACTTTAAATTAAGTTTGTTGGGTTTAATGATGTTATTTAATTGGGATTGAGAATGCTGTCAACCATTCTCAATGTTTAACAACCACCATGATAGTTAAATAAAATTTATTCCTTTGCAGTAGGGAAAAATTGGCTTTTCGCAAAAACATTATAACCATAGAGCTTTTCCACCAGCCATATATGCATGTAGTGATAGCCATTGTTCATCATTCTCTATGGTGTGAATTTGCCTGTACATTCAATGTACTGACCCTCTGTGGCTGCAACGTCTCATGTTGTAGGATTATCTTATGACGAGTAAGTGATACGTTAGGGTTACGATTTCTACACTCAACTTTGCCGTTGGTGTTGATGGGAATCCACAACCTTGTTACTTCCGCTATTTGGATCGAGGTAATAGTATTTACGTTATTTTATACATGTGATTTACCTCTATTATAAATCCTCGAGTACCGTGTGTGTCAGCATACCGATCCAGGGATGACACTTAAGCACAGAGACTTGATCCATTCGGGTCAGGTCGCTACAGGATCTCCTTCAAACAACGTTAAATCAACATCAGGCATATTCACACAGTCGTGAGAGGATTCATTCCACTCCCCGTCCAAGCCGGAGCTATAGCAGACACGTTGAGGACGAACCGGCTGTGTCCAGCAGCGCGCGTCACCGAAATTCACCATGAGGAAACAACCCGGCAGGGGGAGGTGCTAATGCGCAGGATGTTATGGACCATGGCCGCGCACGTCGAGAAGCCGAGTTAGCGGCTCGACACGGAGCACGACAACATACTCTGGTTCACCCTACCGCTCCAGTAGAGCTAGGCGTGGTATTCAGTTCCTTAGGGGTGTCGTGCCTCACCCCCGCTTTGCGTAACGTGAGACTGCCCAAGGACTTCAAGGGACCTCGTAAGGTACCAAATTACACCGCCGATTTACAACCAGAGGCATGGGTGGAAAGCTATGAGATGGCAATGGAGATGTTAGATGTGGATGAGGCAAGATGTGCTAAATATTTCACCATGATGTTGGAAGGAACATCTCGTACTTGGTTGAAGAGCTTACCAACTAACTCTGTCGGATCGTGGGCTGAATTGAAGCACCGGTTTATCCAGAACTTCAAAGATACTTGTAAGCAGCCAATGTCAATCGTGGATCTGGCCGCTTGTGTCCAAGAAGAAGGGGAGTCCACGACCCATTGGGTCAAATGGGTCTCAACGGTTTTGCACCCATCAGATCGTATCAATGCAGACACTGCAGTGCTAACATTAGAGGGCAATTGCCGTTTCCTACCGCTCAAACAGAAATTAGGAAGGCTCAAGCGTCACTGCAATGATATGTCAATGCTCATGGCCGCTTTTGATTAAGTACGCTGATTCAGATAATACCAAGGACCCGGATTCAGAGGAGGACAAACCGGGGAAAGGGAAGAAGAACGGCAACGCCAAGGGTCAGCAGCATAATCTGGCAGACCATGGGAGCAACGGTAAGCGTAAGGCCGACAGCAGCTTGGACTTTGTTGCTAACACCAATGCTCAGGAGAATGGCCAGCGCCGTAAGGGCAAGCAGCCCTAGAGGGGAGGAGGTTCAAGCCCCAATTTGGAGCGCCTGTTAAATCAGCCCTGTCCAAAGCATGGATCAAAGGAGGAGCCAGCATCGCATATTTGGAAGGACTGTTATATCATGCGGGATTTCAAGAATTCCAATATGTTCCAGTATGATAACAGCCCGCCCGGCGGTTCAGGAGGTGGTTTCCACGGACCGGGCTATGGAGGTGGTGGTTCCGGTTTAGGGTTTCAAGGCAACCAAACCGGACACGTCAATCAAGGGCACCAAGGCAACCAGGGAGGCTACAACCATCAGGGGAATCAACATCAACAACAGCAATCGGGTTACCAGAGCAATCCCAAGCAGCTAAATAGCGGGCAATATCATGTTTTCACTGCTAGTTTGTGTAAGCGTGATCAAAAGCTTCACAAAAGGGCGGTAAACTCTGTTGAACCGGCAGTGCCTCAGTATTTACGCTAGTCTAAGCAACCCATTTTGTGGAGTAGAGAGGATCACCCACCCCAGGTTGACAATCCGGGTCACTTAGCCCTGGTGGTAGCCCCTCAAGTTGGGGGATACAAGTTTACTAAGGTGCTCATGGATGGGGGAAGTAGTATCAACATTTTATATTATGATACATTCTGCCGTATGGGGTTGACAAATAAGAATCTTAAACCATCAAATATCGTCTTTCATGGAGTGGTGTCGGGCAAGTCTGCATATCCTGTTGGCAAGATAGCCCTAGAGGTGGCTTTTGGAGATGATTATGATTCAAGGTCAGAAAGATTGACGTTTGAGGTGGTAAAGATCAAAAGTCCGTACCATGCCTTGTTTGGACAACCGGCTTATGCTAAATTCATGGCAAGGCCATGTTATGTTTACCTACAGCTTAAAATGCCAGGTCATAAGGGCACTATCATAGTACATGGAAGCAGAAAGATTGCTTTGGAGTGTGAGGAAGGTGATGCGGCTTATGCTGAGTTGGTTTGTGCTACGAAAGAATTGAAATTCTATAAGGAGCAAGTTGATCCGGCAGATATGACCTCTTTGAAAAAGCCACTACGGAACACGATCCGGCATTGAAGTTTAAATCGGCCACAGATACTAAGATGGTTGACTTTGTTCCTGGCAATTCATCCAAACAGTTCAGCATCAGCGCTAATCTGGATCCCAAATAGGAAAGCGCGCTCATCGAGTTCATCCGTGAGAATCGGGACATCTTTGCATGGAAACCTTCTGCCATGCTAGGTGTACCGAGGGAACTCGCTGAGCACACACTCAACATTGATCCTAAGTTTAAACCGGACCGACAGTTTCTCCGCCGCTTCAATGAAGAAAGGCGTAAGGCTATCGGTGAAGAGGTAGCCCATTTGTTGGCCGCAGGGTTTATTGTAGAGGTTTTTCATCCAGAGTGGTTGGCTAATCCGGTGCTGGTTCTCAAGAAAAACAGCACTTGGCGTATGTGTGTGGATTACATAGATTTAAACAAAGCTTGCCCTGCAGACCCCTTTGCTCTCCCTCGCATTGATCAGATAATTGATGCTACAGCAGGTTGTGATCGTTTGTGTTTTCTAGATGCTTACTCTTGTTATCATCAGATCAAAATGGCGGTTAAGGACCAGGAGAAGACAGCTTTCATAACTCCCTTTGGAGCCTTCTGCTATGTCTCCATGCCCTTTGGACTCAAGAGTGCCCAGGCAACTTATCAGCGCTATGTTCAGAATTGCCTTCATAAACAAATTGGGCACAATATTCATGCATATGTGGATGATATCGTGATAAAATCCAGAAAGGAGGAAACATTGATAGACGATCTGCGAGAAACCTTTGACAACCTCCGGGTTTACAAGATGATGCTCAATCCGGAGAAGTGTGTCTTTGGTGTTCCGGCAGGCAAGCTCTTGGGTTTTCTAGTGTCAAACAGAGGCCTTGAGGCTAATCCGGAAAAGATTTCAGCAATTACATCCTTGGCTAAACCGGCGTGTATCAATGATGTTCAACGTCTGGCCGGCCGGATTACAGCCTTGAGCCGGTTTATCAGCCGCCTTGGAGAGAAGGACATCCCTTTATATCAGATGCTCAAGAAAACAGATAACTTTGTCTGGAGCGAGGCAGCTGATAAAGCGTTTGAGGATCTGAAGAGGCAGCTAGCTGAACCGCCCGTGCTTGCAGCACCGATCGATAAAGAGCCGTTATTACTGTGGCTGCTAATGCCCGGGCTGTTAGCGTAGCTATTGTGGTAGAGCGCAAGGAGCTTGGCAAAGAATATCCGGTTCAACGGCCGGTTTATTATATCAGTGAGGTGCTCATTGAGTCAAAGCAGAGGTATCCGCATTGGCAGAAGCTGGTGTATGGAGTGTTTATGGCAAGCCGGAAGCTTAAACATTATTTTCAGGGCCATCCCATCACAGTGGTCAGTTCAGCTCCTCTGGGAGATATCATTCAAAACAGAGAAGCAACTGGCCGGATTGCCAAGTGGGCTATTGAGCTTGGACCTCATGGGCTCAAATATATACCCCGCACAGCGATCAAATCCCAGGCACTCGTGGACTTCATCAATGATTGGACAGAGTTACATGCACCTGAAGAGAAACCAGATAATACATATTGGACTACTCATTTTGATGGGTCCAGACAGTTGGAGGGCTCGGGGGCTGGAGTCATACTAACTTCTCCACGAGGTTATAAGTTTTGTTATGTCCTCCGTTTAATGTTCCCTTGTACTAACAATGCAGCTGAATATGAGGCTTTGCTCCACGATATTCGGATGGCTAAGGAGATGAATTTAAGCCGGGTTAAGTGCTTCGGTGATTCAGATCTAGTGGCTCAACAGGTGTCTGGCACTTGGGATTCTAAGGACCCACTCATGGCTGCATATCAGCGAGAGGTGGATACAGTGCCTGGTCACTTTAAGGGTTATCAGGTGGACCATATAGACCGGCGAAAGAATAAAGTGGCGGACACTTTGAGTCGTCTTGGTTCCCAGCGTAAACCGGTCCCGCCAAATGTCTTTCTTGATGTATTGCATAATCCGTCAGTCAAGGTGCCAACCGAAGAAGATTTGGCCATTCCTGATCCGGAGGCTCAATTGGTGGCAGCTTTGCATGCCATACCGGATTGGAAAATCCCATATCTGGCTTACATGAACCAGGGCAAGTTACCAGACGATGAAACATTGGCTCGACAGATAATCCGACATTCCAAGTCCATGACCATACTCAACGGGGAGTTACATCGCTATAGCGTTTCAGGAGCAATTCAGCATTGTGTTTCTCCTCAAGAGGGTTGTGAGATTTTACGAGAAATCCATGAAGGGGATTGCGGTCACCACGCCGGTTCAAAATCTTTGGTTGCTAAAGCTTTTTGCCACGGCTTTTACTGGTTGACGGCACATGCTGATGCGGAGGATTTAGTCAAGAGATGTGACGGGTGTCAAAAATTCGCCCGCCATGCACACATTCCGGCTCAAGAGTTGAGGATGATTCCAATAACGTGGCCGTTTGCGACTTGGTGGCTTGATATGGTTGGACCCTTCAAGCAATCCAAGGACAAAAAGACCCACCTGTTACTAGAAGTTGATAAATTCACCAAATGGGTGGAAGCAGAGCCAGTCAGCAAGTGTGATGCAGCCACGGCGGTTCAATTCATCAAAAAGGTGATATTCCGGTTTGGTTTTCCACACAGCATTATAACTGATAATGGTACCAACCTGTCAAAAGGGGAGATGGAAGAATTTTGTCAACGTGAGCACATCCGGCTCGATCTAGCATCGGTGGCTCACCCCCAGTCTAATGGTCAAGCAGAGAGAGCAAATCAAGAAATTCTACAAGGTATCAAACCTAGGATTATGGTTCCTTTAAAGTGGACACCGGGTTGTTGGGTTGAGGAGCTACCTTCTGTGTTATGGAGCATCAACACCACACCCAATAGGTCTACGGGTTACACACCTTTCTTCATGGTTTATGGAGCGGAGGCAGTTCTTCCTAGTGATATCCGGCACGACTCGCACCGTGTGACAGCCTATGTTGAAGCTGATAATGAGAAGGCACGTCAAGATTCTCTGGACCTGTTGGATGAAGAGTGTGATCTTGCAGCAGCACGATCGGCGATTTATCAACAAGATCTCCGACGCTATCACAGCCACCGGGTTAAAACCAGAACCTTTCAGGAAGTCGATTTGGTGCTCCGGCTCATCTAGGATCAGACTCATATGCACAAATTATCCCCACCTTGGGAAGGACCCTTTGTGGTTAGCAAAAATCTGCACAACAGGTCTTACTACCTCATTGATGTTCGAGAGCACAAAGACTCACGTCAATTAGAGGAGGAGACCAAGCGGCCATGGAACATAGCTCTTCTTCGGCCTTACTATACTTAAAGCCATAGGCTCTTCCTCTGTACATATTTATGACAGTGTATATATATCATATAATAAACCGGAGCCTCCATTATAAGCGGGGTATCTGTTCTTTTTACATCCTGTGTGTGCTTATACGAGTTAACTGACAAAGCGGAGTTTTTGTTAAACCGGTCTTAGCAGCTACACGGATATAAAGAAAATCACTAGGGGGCTTAGTCATATTTGAACTACAGCTACACCTCTTGATCGGTTTTGAAACCATGAAGGGATATCACTAGGGGGCTTGGTTGTTATCACACCATAGCTACACCTCTTGATAGGCATTTAAGCCATAAAAGAAAAATATGTGGAGCCAAAGAGAGTGTTGCACAAAAGCACAGACTCAAACATGGGCACACCCTGAGCACAGCTCACAAAGTTACTTGGGGGATCTTTTTGCAAAGCAACAAAGAGTTTGAAAGGACCCTTGTAATTGGCTATCAAGCCACGGCTTGGAAGCCTGATGTATTCACCTAAAACCCCGGGTTAACCCACCTTCATCAAGTAAGCCACTCCTGTCCAGGTAATCCTGGTATGACCCATTGAACGTTTGACATGTCAATCTTTTGTAGACCCTGAACTTGTCAAAGTTAAAACGATGATTGGTTAATTGGAGGCCCATCTTAAAAGGCTTTGTTAAATGGTTTAACTCAGAGGCCTGGCAGCCCATGAAAAGCCTCGATTTGGAGCCTGGCAGCTCGTAAAAAGCCTTGCATATTTTTCTTTTTGAGTTTTATTTGTTGAAGTTCATGAGTTTCTTTTGATAATCTGGCGTCCTTGACCTGGCTTGCTTTTCAACTACAAGTTGTCGGCACATGATCAGTTATAAACCAGTGTTCATTGACCCGTTCTGGTTTGACTAAATCACCAGTGTGATAAAGAAAACCCGGTAGTTATCCCGGTCCGGTTTAATATATAGACCGGCATTACAAAGATGGGATTATCAACGTTCCGGATTGGTATTAACACCTTTGCCGTATACACCGTTGATCAACCAAGAAGGCATGTTATGCATATTACTTTTTGTACAAACACTTTGAGTATTTCATCTATGTATTGTACACTTCCTGGACATTATGACCCGTCTAGCGGTAAACCGCTAGATGCTTTTAAGTTGTTGTGCCCAGGAACACAGTTCATCATGGGTTATGCATAAATATATCCCAAAAGGTGGCACAAGTTGTCATGAGGCATTATAGAACATGCTCGATGGCATGGCAAATAACAAAGTTTTGGCTATCCTATTACAAGAAGCTTTCAAAGTGGCTCCAATGGCATAATTGTTTTTCACAAGATCGGCACACAGTGGCCAGTAAACCGGCGACCGGTTTAGGACGTTTCATCTGGACGGTCTGATGGTTGAGGGTCAGTTGGTGTGGGCACTTCTTCATCCCTCCCCAGACGCTGGAAATCAACCGTCGATCAATCGATTCTAGTTAAAGCTTGAAATACTTCTTCCTCATGGATAAGATTGGAGGGGTTAATATTAGGAGCATAAGTGTGCTTACGAATCGGAGGCACAAGTTCTTCAACTTCATGGATGTCGGCCGGCTGTCTTTTCCCTTCAGCATCATAAACCGGTTGAAAATGGGACAAGTCTGTATCATCAGCCAGTTTGCTGGCTACTGGCCGCATCTGTTTGGTCAGTTACCGGAGATCATCGTTATCAAAGTTTGAACTGTCTTCCTTCACACCTGGGTATCCTTTAATGATATCATCTGCTTCAAGGTCTGAAATCCAGGCTTTGGCTCGAATAAGTGTGGTTAAAGCTCCGAACCTGGCAGCTGCCCTCTTCAATTCGGCAATACGGGCTGGTAACATGGCCAACTTCTTAAGTGTTTCTTTAATCAAAGTTGGGGTCGGTTTGTTGTAAGCTGCCGCGCAAATAGCCCGCTGAGACCCAAAGTACAGTTGTTCAACCAATGTATATGCCGCTTTGAGCTTCATCTGCATATCTGTACCAAGATGAGCGATCCGAGTGCCTGCCAAAGATTTTTATCAACATTCTAATCAATGATAAGGTTCATTGACTTGCGCAAAACACATAAGCAGACACTTACCAAAGATAGCAGAAGTCATAGCATTGATTTGGCGCTTCAAACCAGCTAGTTCATCTACAACTGATTTCAGGGCTGCCTCGGCGTCTTCAGCTCTTTTGGTTAACCCGGACTTTTCGGATTCCTAGTTAGCACGATCTTTGGTGAAAGTTTCCTTCAGTTTTTCCATTACGGCCAGGGCTTGGGTCAGCTCCTCTTTGGCGTTTGCAGCCTCTGCTTGTTGTGACTTCACATTCTCTTGCAAGTCAGAGTTTCGGGCATCTTTGCTTCTCAGTTCAGCCTGCAAGGTTGAAGACATACTAAGTAACAAGTTATATATGTTCTAAGTACAAAGCGTATAACAAGTTATGCACTTCATACTTGGGGGCTAATGCCTATCAATGATGAGGAATTTGAATTATTACAAAGACCCAGTTTATGATTGACATCATAAAACGGCCCTTGGGGGCTACTTGGGATAGTGTTTCGGCTATAAATCAATAAACAAAGGGAGAGGAATTTACCTCATATCGCTCTTTCATCAAGTTCACCAAACCGGCCTCATAGTCCCGGTTTGAGTGCAGACGGTTCAAGAAGCCAGAGTGAAGCTCTTCAGCGTTAAGATGAGCATAGCTTGATAAATCACTGCTCCATTTGACTTTTTCCCTAGCAGCTTGCTCTTCTTTGGCACTATGTTGAGCCAAGATGACGGGATGGCCAGGAGAGCTATGGCCCATTCCAGTAATGATAACATCGTCTCCTTGACCTTCGGTATGTTTGGCTGGTGACAATGGAGTATCAGCATTTCTCACCGGACTAGCCCGGTTTGGCTCTGCCGGTTGAACATCAGGTGCGGCACGTTCAGCGTCAGCTGGTTCATTGGTATTTTGGCCTTGAAGGGGCGGTTCGCCAGAGGCGGCTTCAGGATGAAGGCCCTCTGGCTCACCTTTGGGTTCTTCTTCAAAAGTGGCCGGGTCTTTGGGCGGATTGGTGACCCGAGCCTTTTTGCTGGGTCTGGCTTTGGCCCTGCAAATAAAATATAAAAGGATTAATATCTTATTCAAGTTCTATGATGTATTGAAATAAAAGGTTTTATAGCTTACCCGGCCATAGTTTTCAGAGGAGGGAGTTGAGTTGCTATCGACTCGCCAGATGATGAGGGAGGTGTCACCTGATAATTTGAATCGGTTGGATTAAGAGGTTGTCTGAAATAACCTGCCTTGGGGTAAGAATGGTCAGAAGTAGGAGAGACCTCAGACCGGCGCTTCCGAACCGGGATATCTGGTAAACCGGCTGAAGTGACCTGCTGGCCACTGTGACGGGTTGTCCGGCGAGCTTCATGCTGCTGAGTCTTCAAAATAAATGTTGGATCCAAGTAAGCAAGAGGATGAGAAAATCTTACTTTCCGGACTGCTTGGCGGGTTTTTTGTGTTGGCATAGAGTCTGAACTAGAGGAAAGGGTAATTACCTCTACATCATCAGCTTGACTGCCTTCTACGTCCTCCTGAGGAATATCATTGTTAATGAGATGCATAAAAAGAGAGCCAAGTGAGTCAAGTTCTACCTCAACTTCCGGATCATCAGTGTCATCATGAAGCTCCATGTTGATCCGGTCAGCCGTTTTCCGTTTTGACGTCCGTTTGACGGCTTTGGTTTTGGGGCGAGATGGTTTGACCGCTTTGTCCCCAGTTGGTTTTACAGCTTTTTCTATGGTTTTCCGTTTCCAGAAGGGGTCATCACCCTATACATACATACACAGAAGAGGGATTACAGGTTGCACAAGATAAAAATATTAGAGATGAAAAGGAAGTATAATGCTTACAGCAGGCGGTTTGTTCTTGGCATAGAAGGGACTCAAACCGGTTTGACTACAGGCCAATTCCGATTCATTCAGAATCTTCTTTACACCTTCAGTGACTTCTTCATCAGATAGTTGAAGGTTGCAATGGCGTTGAGGGTCGTCAACCTCACCGGTATACTCACACATTAAACCGGGACGCCGGCTTAGAGGCAAGATGCTCCAAGATATCCAACATCGCATGAAATCCACACCTGTTAAATCATTGTCCATGAAGGCCCGGAGTTTGGCGAGTTGAGGGGCATATTTCGCCCTTTCGGCGGAGCTTAAGCGTTGCGGCATCGGATGGGTGTTGGAAAGCCGGTGATCACGAAAGCCTGGAAGGGGATTTTCATCTTCAAGCGAAGTGTCTCTGCAATAAAACCAAGTTTGGTTCCATTCCTTTGGGTGGCTGTGATGTTTGGCATGAGGACACTCAACTTCTTTCCGCTTTTGAATCGAGACACCACCAAGTTCAGTGTTCGGGCCATTTACAAACTCTGTGCGCCGGTTTAAGTGAAAGAAGTCCCAGAATAGTTCTGCAGTTGGTTCTTCTTGCAAGTATGCTTCACAGAAGACCTGGAAGTTACATAGGTTGGATACTGAATTGGGCCCAATGTCTTGGGGATGGAGTTGGAAATTGGCAAGCACATCCGGGTAAAACTTTGACCCTGGCGGTTTGAAGCCACGGCTTATGTGGTCAACAAAGACCACCACCTCACCCTGCCTTGGGGTTGGAGGATTTTCTGTTCCTGGAACTCGCCATTTAATTTCAGTTTTCTGAGGCAAGGAGCCGATGCTGACCATCTCATTCAACCGAGTCTCAGTGACCCGGGAACGAGCCCAGTTGCAAGAAGTGAATTATTTGGCCATTGCGAAACAAACAAGCTGAAAATGGAAGGCCGGTTTATAAATCACTCATGATGATATACAAGGTACAATGGAGTAAGAAGCATACTGATATGCGAAATGGCATAAACCGGAGACCAATACAATAAGGGATAAAAGGTAATACCAAGACAGGAGCACTCAGACACTGTTAAACCGGAGTATAACTATGAAGGTAAAAGGCTCCTCCGGTTTATCAGAGGGCTATGGTATAGATTGCTTATACAAGGTTAAACCACCTATGTTGGCGTGAGAAGAAAAAAATTTCACAGAGACATATGAAAATTTTGGATCTAAAGTAAGATAGAAAAGCAAAAATATTTTGACCTAAAAAGGGTAAGACCCGAAACAGTTTATGAAGGACTACATCAGCTTTTGCGCATAAGGATTTGTGGTGGTAACAGAAGATTAGCCACGACAAGGGATATGATAAGTGTGAAGCATTCATCTACAGGTCAAGGAAGAACAGCACTAAAAGCTCCGATGAACTTCAAGAACCGCGAAGAGCAGAGAAACCCTAATGGATCTAGAAAGGAAGGGGGGAAGGACTTACTGCGGCCGCCGAAGCAGCGGAGGTGTGCTGTGGAACTCTGGTGCGAACAGGTCGATGCAGCGGCTGACGGTGAAGCAGAGGCGAGGCTTGGCGATGACGGCGGCGCTCAGGTGCGGAGACGTCGCGAGGAAGAAGAAGGGATGAAAGGATAGCAGAAAGAAAAGAAAGGGGTCCTCTGCCCCTATTTATAAGGCGAATCGATAAAACGGCAAGTGCGGGAATCGAGGAGCCCAAAATGGATAAATTAATAAAGGTGTCGCCTCGGTGGCTGAATACACATTAAAAGAAGGTAATTTTCAGAAACAACGGATAGATGACGTCAGGGCGGTTTATTATCATCGTGAAGTATGACGTCACGGCGGTTTACAAGATCAAGGTGAAGATATGAGGGAGGAATTTTTCTAAGTGTTGAAAGATTGACATGAACAAGTTCAAACCAATCTGGGGCCTAATGTTGGGGATATTACTACTGGAGGTAAACCGGCCTTGTGTAGCCGGGTTAACTCCTTGAAGATTAGAAGCCCATGAAGATGCAAGGATGATGACGCTTCACGAAGGCCTAAGGCCCAAAGGCGGGTTAAAGCCTGTAAATGTAAACCGGCCTAGTCATGTAACTTGTATTGTAAGATAGGAAGGATAGAGACCGAACCGGACACATTTATGATCCGGCTTCGGGACTCTGTATCCCGGCGGGCGTCAACCTATGTATATAAAGGGACGACCCGGCAGCGGTTTAGGGGAGACAACAATTCAAGAGCCAGACAAAGCGGATTCGCTCCCTGGCCTTCGAAACCCTAGCAATACCAATCACAACTAGACGTAGGCTTTTACCTTCCTTGAAGGGGCCGAACTAGTATAAAATTCCCCGTGTCCCCTTGTCCGGTTTAACCCCTTTAAGCTAACCCGTAGCAATGGCTCCACGACTAAGTCTTTTCACAAGGACATCTGTCGTGACAAACCCACGACAGCCACCAAAGCCGCGGCCTCTGCATGGCCTACTAGAGGGTATAACTCGTTTATCCCGCTCCTAATGTGTTCTGTTTTAACCATGCCAGTGTTATACGTAGATCTTTCTGCAATTAGCGTAGTATGTGCTAGCTTGACTGAATATCAGTATGTGTTTATTTGTGTCAATGACATGCTAGTGATTTACTCATGGATTAATTTAATCGAGAACTTGCCTATTTACTCAACATATTTGTCACGTGTGATGATGTTAGCAATGTCCACGTGGGTCTGCTTGCTAGCCTTTTTGATGGACATCGCTCACATACATAAACAAGGGACGAAGTCTGAGTTTACCATCATAGGTTGTACTCGTAGACTCATCATCCTAAATTATATAGCTTCAACATTGTACGTGCTGGACTCATCGGCATCAAGGCTAGAGGTTTGTGGGTGTCACATGTGAGCTTGGTGTAATATATCAGTTGTCCTCTAATATCCTAATTTAAGTTATAGATCACATAAATACAATATGGCATCTTTTTCATGACTACATTGACAAAACATATATCTGGATTGGCGCTAGATAGTAGCTCAATTTATAGAACCAACAAATGTGTTATTGATTCACACTTTCAGTATGCAAATGACCATGCATTAACATTACATGCCAAAAGTTAGTTCAACATGCAGCAGGTATAGGTAGATGCTTCATACATATAGGATGGACATGTACCAAACAGTTCACACTATATAAATGATCGATCTCAATTACATAATTTGTATTTTAAGGGGTAATTGCATAACTTTTTGAGAAGCACCGATTACAACTGGAGCGTTTGGTTGCCCACGAACTCTGACGTGACAAATCTGGGATGCTTGGTTACTTGGGCTGCATGGAGAAAGTGGCCCACACTAAACTCAAAACAGTCCAAAGCCTAATCCATGAGGAACACTCACGGTCCATAGCCTGACCCTGGAGGGACTCTCAAATTGACGGTTTCAAGGGAGCCATGCTCCAGCGAGCGCAAAAAATGACTTACTTTCCTATGTGGTGACTTTGACAGTGTGACTGGTATGTACCCTTTGCACGGGTATGTTCTCTTCGCCTTCCTTGATCTTCCTCTATGCTCCCTCCTCCCACCTGCTCCCTCACGCCGGCGGCGACTCCGGCCTCGGCGTCCACCTCCCTCGGCGTCGGTCGCTCCGACCGCGCCACCCAGCCCACGGCCATGGACTCGTCCCCTCCCTCCTTCGTCGTTGGGCGCTCCCGCGAGGACAGATGGCTAGATTCGAGCCCTTCCTCCATCGGGTCGTCGCTCACCTACCGCCAGGCCCTCTGCCGCCCGCTGGCGCCCCCTTCCCGGGCGTCCCCCCTCCCATTCGCCGTCTCCCTCGCCGACGCCGACGGGCCCGGCTCCGCCGCCTGCCCCGCACCCACCCCTCCGCTTCGAGATCTGCCGGACGCCCTTGGAGGTGGTGGATGCGCGCATGCCTTGGCAGGTCGTGGCGAGCCGTAAGTGCCTCGTTCACGCACGCAAGGCAGCCACCGGCGTGGTCCGGACACGCGACCCCGCCCCAGGCCGTCCTAGCTCCGCGAGGGCGACTGCCCCCGGTGCCTAGACTCCGGCCACCCCCTCTTTGACTGTCAGAAAGACATCTGGTGCGCTCGTTGCCGATTCTTTGGCCACAAGGCCAAGTTTTGCACCCTCCCCCAGGCCGTCGCGTCATCTTCCGACGATTCCGCCCCTCCTCCACTCCGGCGCCGTGTTCCCGCTCCGGCCGCCCTTCGTCCTCGGGTTCGGCGGCCACCACACGCTCCTCCTCAGGCCTTCTCACACCCGTGTCGGATGCTGCAGATGCCCATGCACCCGTGCTCTCCGGGTCTGCTCATGTGAAAGGATCGAGAAGAGGTGTCTAGAGGGGGGGGGGTGATTAGACACTAAGTGCCAAAAGTTGCAGTCTTTAATTTCTTTAAGTTAAATTGGAGTTTTGTCACAAGTTTAACAAATGCAATACATATCAAGCAAACATGCAAAGAGTATATGAGCAGCGGAAAGTAAAGCATGCAACTTGCAAGAATGTAAAGGGAAGGGTTTGGAGGATTCAAACGCAATAGGAGACATGGATGTTTTTGTCGTGGTTCCGATAGGTGGTGCTATCGTACATACACGTTGATGGAGAGTTCAACCCACGAAGGGTAACGGCTGCGTCAGTCCACGGAGGGCTCCACCCACGAAGGGTCCACGAAGAAGCAACCTTGTCTATCCCACCATGGCCGTCGCCCACGAAGGACTTGCCTCACTAGCGGTAGATCTTCACGAAGTAGGCGATCTCCTTGCCCTTACAAACTCCTTGGTTCAACTCCACAATCTTGTCGGAGGCTCCCAAGTGACACCTAGCCAATCTAGGAGACACCACTCTCCAAGAAGTAACAAATGGTGTGTTGATGATGAACTCCTTGCTCTTGTGCTTCAAATGTTAGTCTCCCCAACACTCAACTCTCTCTCACAGGATATGGATTTGGTGGAAACAAGATTTGAGTGGAAAGCAACTTGGGGAAGGCTAGAGATCAAGATTCATATGGTAGGAATGGAATATCTTGGCCTCAACACAAGTGTAGGTGGTTCTCTCTCAGAAAAAGTAAGTTGGAAGTGTAGGTTCGTTCTGATGGCTCTCTCCACGAATGAAGAGGAGGTGGAGGGGTATATATAGCCTCCACACAAAATCTAACCGTTACACACAACTTGCCAATCTCGGTGGGACCGAATTGATAAACTTGGTCGGGCCGATTCAGTAAATCTAGTGACCATTAGGATTTTCGATGGGACCGACATGCAACTCGGTACGACCGATATGGTTAGGGTTAGGGCATAACGTAATCTCGGTGAGACCAATTACACAAACTCGGTGAGACCGATTTTGGTAATAAGCTAATCAGAGAGTTGGTCAGGTAAACTCGGTGGGACCGATGCGCTCATTTCGGTGAGACCGAAATGTTACGAAAAGGAAACATAGAGTTTACATTGCAATCTCGGTAGGACCGATTACGCAAACTCGGTGAGACCGATTTTGGTAATAGATCCATACAGAGAGATTGCAATCCCATCTCGGTGAGACCGAGATCCCTATCGGTGAGATCGATTTGCCTAGGGTTTGTGGCAGTGGCTACGACATCTGAAGTCGGTGGCACCGGGTAGAAAGAATCGGTGGGGCCGAGTTTGACTTTTGGTTTAGGTCATATGTGGATGTGAGAAAGTAGTTGAGGGCTTTGCAGCATATTACTAAGCACTTTGAGCAAGAGCCTCATTAAGCAACACCTCATCCCTCCTTGATAGTATTGGCTTTTCCTATAGACTCAATGTGATCTTGGATCACTAAAATAGAAAATGTAGAGTCTTGAGCTTGGAGCTTGATCCAATCCTTTTGTCCTTAGCATCTTGAAGGGGTTCCACATCCTCTAGTCCATGCCACTTCATTGTTGAACTTATCTGAAACATACTAGGTAAAAGTGTTAGTCCAACAAGAGATATATTGATATTAATTACCAAAACCACCTAGGGAGCACTTGTGCTTTCAATCTCACCCTTTTTGGTAATTGATGACAACATACATCAAATCTTTAGATAAAGATATAGAGAATAGTAAGTAAAGCTTTGGAAAGACATGTAACATGCATAGGCTCCCCCTACATGTATGGAATCATGTGAATATGGAATATAGAAGCATGTGAATGCATAAACATGACAGAGTAAGCAATGTGTTACATGTATCTTGGCTATATGCATCAGAGCAAATCATGCTCATGAGTCCTTCTTGCAAACAGTATGTACATCAGCAAGAATTTCTCATACACATGACTGTGATGCATATACTTACCTTGTAGTCTTGAGTTGGCTTAGGATGGGATGAACCTGCGTAAACAAGGTTAGATAACACAGATACACCTACTGGCCAGAGCAAACAAAAGAAACCACAAGAGTACCAAGACTAGGATGACATGTAGAGTGAGTACTAAGTACCACATTGGATATAGACATGTCCCGAAAGGTAAAGATGTGCAATAAATTCAAGGATTTCCTTCCCTTAGATGTCTTGCTCCCCCTGAATCTAGCATGGGATACTGGGAGAAGATAGGGAGCAGAAAATCAGAGCAAAATCAGACCTCAAAGGAGATAAACAGAGCTAATGCAAACGAGCAAATATGAACATGTCTTTCCCCTCTTGAAGACATGTGACTTCTCTCCTCTTGAACACCAAGCATCAGGGGTCCTTGATGATTACTCTTTCTTCCCTTGAGTATTCTCTCCCCCTATAGATATGATTAAGCTTTGATGTGATCTCTCTCTCCCCCTTTGACATCAATTTCCAAGAAGGGTTCTTCTGGATTTTTGTCCTGATGGGTTTGGTCCTTGAGTCATAGAACAAAGCAGCAAGTTGAATGGGATGCTGGTCAAGGACAAGATTCATTGAGTGGAGCTGGATCAAAAAGAATGCAGAAACAAGTGGCAAGATGTCGTTCCTGTAGTGAAATCGGTGACACCGAGTTGTATGGTTCGGTTGTACCAAGAGGATTCGGTTGGACCGAAAGCATCAGACCGGTGAGATCGAGTTCATC
Source organism: Triticum urartu (assembly GCF_003073215.2). NCBI lineage: Eukaryota > Viridiplantae > Streptophyta > Magnoliopsida > Poales > Poaceae > Triticum > Triticum urartu. Next base: position 567,101,562 of record NC_053028.1, read on the forward strand.
GCAGAGAAAACACTTGTCACCTCAGCTCACTAGACAAGTAAGATCTCACAAGGATTTGCAAGGAATTAACTGAAAGATTTGCAATGAATTGGATGCAAGGAATGCAGAACAAAAAATAAAAGAGAAGAAACTAAAAAAAGGAGTCTAGATGAAGTTTTTTTGAAGAGGGAAACAAATATGCATGAGACAAATGCAAGAGCACAGAAAAGAACACAAGAGAACTTCATCAAGAATTGGTCGGCGACAAAGTCACCTATGTTAGAGTATATTGACTTAGGAGTCAAGTGAGATCACTTGATCATAGGTCATACTCATCGTTTAAGCTCAAAATGGGGTTACCATTTTTCGTTTAAGCTTTTTGATGTATTCACATCTTGTCGAGTTGCTTTGACTCATGACTTGGAGTAAAGCTTCTCTAAGATGGAATAACATACCTTGGGTGGTGGCGTTGATCATGATCATGTAGTTGAACTTGTGTGGGTTGCTCAAGGTTGATGTAGCTCATCAAGAGTTGGGAGCACCACTTGGAGTTTGAGTTCATCTACCTACATGGGTTAGTTTTTGCAAGGAAGAGCACTTGTGTATCCAAAATGACAATCATGAAACTCAACATAAAATTTGTCAAAGGATATGTTTGAATGGTTGCGTGCTTCCTTGTCTTCATCCACCATTGTGTAGAGACTTGGTGATATAGAAATTGCTAAAGATGTGAGTGAGTTGCAATCTCATAGATTTAGATTCATCCAAGTACCTACACGGGTTAGATAACATGCAAGGTGCAAATATATCCAAGACATAAGATAGTCAACATAAGAGAAATATCAAGGATTAGTCATAGGCTCATGCCTTGCATGTATCAAAAGGAGTTCCTACTCCAAGTTTGAAGCATCAATGATGTTCAATTCACCTCTTAACCTTCAAAACACTTTCTCATCAAGTGGTTTCGTGAATATATCAGCTAACTGCTTTTCGGTGCGAACATGCTTAAGATTAATGTCCCCTTTGGCAACATGATCTCGAATGAAATGATGACGAACTTCAATATGATTAGTTCGAGAATGTTGCACGGGATTGTGAGCAATCTCAATATCACTTTCATTGTCAAAAAGAAATGGAACACGTTTCACAGATATCCCATAATCTTTAAGAGTTTGGGTCATCCAAAGTAATTGAGCACAACATGATCGAGCGGCAATGTATTCCGCTTTGGCGGTGGATAAGGATACTAAGTTTTGTTTCTTGGAAGACCAAGACACAAGAGATATACCAAGAAATTGACAAGTACCCGAAGTGGACTTTATATCAACCTTGTCACCGGCATAGTCCGAGTCGGAGTAGCCAACAAGATCAAATGAGGCCCTCTTTGGATACCAAATGACAAAATTTGGTGTATGGATTAAGTATCTCACTATCTTTTTCACGGCCTTAAGATGACATTCTTTAGGAGCGGCTTGATATCATGCACACATGCACACACTTAGCATAATATCGGCGCGTGAAGCACATAGATATAACAATGAACCAATCATAGAGCGATAAACCTTTTGATCAACCGGTTCACCATCTTTGGTTAAATCAAGATGTCCACTAGTAGGCATGGGTGTAGTCATACCTTTGCATTCTTGCATATTGAACTTCTTGAATAAGTCCTTGGTGTACTTCGTTTGAGAGACAAAGGTACCTTCCTTAGTTTGCTTGATTTGCAAACCAAGAAAGAATTTGAGTTCACTCATTATCGACATCTCAAACTTCTCCGACATTAGCTTTCCAAACTTTTCACTAAAATGAGGGTTAGTTGATCCAAATATAATATCATCGACATAAATTTGGCACATAAATAGTTCTCCATTAACCCTTTTAGAAAAAAGAGTAGAATCTATTTTTCCAATTTCAATGCCTTTTTCAATAAGGAACTTGGTCAAGCATTTATACCATGCTCTAGGAGCTTGTTTAAGACCATAAAGAGCTTTGTGAAGTTTGTAAACATGATTAGGTTTCTTAGGATTGAAAAATCCGGGAGGTTGCTTAACATAAAATTCCTCCTCTATTTCACCATTTAGAAAAAGCACTTTTAATTTCCATTTGGTACAAGGTTATATCATGATGATTAGCATAGGAAAGTAAGATGCGAATGGACTCAAGTCTAGCAACGGGGGCATATGTCTCACCATAGTCCAAACCTTTGACTTGAGTGTAGCCTTGGGCGACAAGACGTGCTTTGTTGCGAACTACTTGTCCATCTTCATCTTGCTTATTGCGAAACACCCATTTGGTACCGATGATGTTGTGGTTGTTCTCGGGCTTCTCAACTAATGTCCAAACTTGATTTCTCTCAAAGTTGTGTAGATCTTCATGTATGGCATTTATCCAATCCGGATCTTCCAAAGCTTCCTCAACCTTCATAGGTTCAATGCTAGAGATGAATGAATAGTGTTCACAAAAGTTAGCTAAAGGAGTTTTTGAGCGAGTGATTCTCCTGGTTTGGATATCATTGTAGATTTGCTTGACGGGATGGTCTTTAGCAATTCTTGCTCGAACTCGTGAAAGCTTTTGCTTGGATCTTGGTTGAACATCTTCTTCATCTTGTTCTTCTTCTTGGCCTTCTTCGTTGTTAACGTTGTCGTTCTCTTGTCGTGGTGGAGAAGGAGGTTGTTGGCGTTCATCTTGGTGCACTTCCTCGTTTTCTTCATCTTGGTGTGTCCCACTTGTGGATGCTTCCATATCAACTCTTGGTTCACCTTATCGTGAGGTAGAAGCTTCCACTTGGATGGACGAGGTACTCTCCTTCACATCCGTTGGACGAATCTTGCCAATAGACAAGTCTTGGATTGCTTCCGAAGGGTCTTTGTCTCCTACATCAATTGGCAATTGCTCTACTTGCAAGCCATTAGATTCATCAAACTACACATCTACTGTCTCTTCAACCTTTCGGGTGAAATTATTGTAGACATTGTATGTGTGAGAGTTTGAGCCATAACCAAGTAGGAAACCTTCATGAGACTTAGGAGCAAATTTAGAACGACGATGCTTATCAAGAATGTAGCACTTTGAGCCGAATACTCGAAAGTATCCAACTTGTGGTTTGTTACCGGTGAGGAGCTCGTATGCCGTCTTGCCGGGTAGCTTGTGAAGATACAAGCGATTTGTTGCATGACAAGATGTCTCAACCACTTCCGCCCAAAAGTGCTTTGGCATCTTGTACTCATGAAGCATCATTCTCGCCAGTTCGATGAGTGTCCGGTTCTTCCTCTCAACAACTCCATTCTGTTGAGGTGTGTACGTAGCCGAGAACTCATGTGAAATCCCTTCTTCGTCAAGAAAGGTGTCCACATTTGCATTCTTGAACTCTGTTCTGTTCTCGCTGCGAACCTTCTTGATTTTCACTTCAAATTGATTTTGGGCCTTCCTAGCAAAGTTTTTGAAGATCTTTTGGACCTGCGATTTATCACCGAGAAAGAACACCCACGTAAATCTTGAAAAATCATCAACTATAACTAGACCAAAAGAATTTCCACTAAGACTTTTGTAAGCGTTAGGACCAAAAAGATCCATGTGAAGTAGCTCGAGTGGCCTCCTTGTGGTCATGATGTTCTTCATGGGATGCCTTCCTCCAACCTGTTTACCTGCTTGACAAGCACTACAAAGTCTATCCTTATCAAATATGACATCGTTAAAGCCAAGGATATGATTTCCTTTAATAAGCTTGTCAAGGTTTCGCATACCAACATGACCTAATCGTCTATGCCATAACCAACCTTTAGAGGATTTAGCAATTAAGCAAGTTCTAGGTTGAGCCTTTTTAGTGAAATCAACAATGTAAAGATCACCTCTACGTATACGGGTAAAGACTATTTTATGATTATCTCTACGAAACACTTGGCAATCTACTTCAGTAAATAGGACATTGAAACTAAAATCAGCAAGTCTAGATATTGAAAGTAAATTGTAGCCAAGAGATTCAATGAGCATGACATTTTGTATGGAGCTATCATGTGAGATGGCCACCTTACCTAGGCCAACCACCTTACCCTTTGAGTTATCACCAAAGGTGACATACTTTCGAGGGCCGTCGTTTTCCGCAAGCTCATGAAACATATCTTTATCTCCGGTCATATGATCAGTACATCCACTATCAAGAACCCATTCCTTTCCTCCAGCCATGTAGCCGCGAAGATTTTCCATAAGACCAAAGTGTCTCATTGCATCATTAAGATCATAGTCACTATCATCATCATCCTCATCATAGTATTCATGTTCAACATCATCTTGTGATTGATCAATTCCTAGAGAGGGTAATTCATTAGATAAATGATCATTTCTATGGTTATCTTTATGAATTCTAATAGCTTTGGAAATGATATAATGATTCCAACATCTCCTTTGGCACTCGTAAGATTAGTAAGCTCAAATAAGCAGTCACCAAATTTGGGATCATTGGAACTCATCTTAATCAAGGCAATGGACTTATGAAGAATCTCATCTAAGTTCTTCAAGGAATGGTTTGGAAAACGTTTCTCAAGGAATCTCCATATAGTGTAGGCACAATCAAGAGTAGGCAAACATTCAAACAAGTTTCTAGGCAAGCCTCTAGTGATAAGATTAACCGTTCTAAGGTTGCGGATCATGTCAATAGATTCATCAAGGGTAGAATGCAAAGGATCAACATGAGGTGCACAAGGGCTAGTAATGTACTTGTTCAAATGATATTCATTGAAAATCTCAAGCATCTCATTTTTCCACTCATGAAAATACTCTCCATCAAGTATAGGCACTCTATGTCTAAGACTCCCCAAAGTAGACACATCCATCTTCCTCCAAAGGTGTTTAAACCAAGGCAATGGAGACCAAAGCTCTAATACCAATTGAAAGGATCGATAAGAGGTGTCTAGAGGGGGGTGATTAGACACTAAGTGCTAAAAGTTGCAGTTTTTAATTTCTTTAAGTTGAAGTGGAGTTTTGTCACAAGTTTAACAACTGCAATACATATCAAGAAAACATGCAAAGAGTATATGAGCAGCGGAAAGTAAAGCATGCAACTTGCAAGAATGTAAAGGTAAGGGTGAGGGAGTCCTGGATTAGGGGGTCTCCAGACAGCCGGACTATATCCTTTGGCCGGACTGTTGGACTATGAAGATACGATATTGAAGACTTCATCCCGTGTCCGGATGGGGCTCTACTTGGTGTGGAAGGCAAGCTAGGCAATACGGATATGTATATCTCCTCCTTTGTAACCGACCTTGTGTAACCCTAGCCCCCTCCGGTGTCTATATAAACCGGAGGGTTTTAGTCCATAGGACAACAGACAATCATACCATAGGCTAGCTTCTAGGGTTTAGCCTCCTTGATCTCGTGGTAGATCAACTCTTGTAATACTCATATCATCAAGAACAATCAAGTAGGACGTAGGGTATTACCTCCATCAAGAGGGCCCGAACCTGGGTAAACATCATGTCCCCTGCCTCATGTTACCATCCACCTTAGACGCACAGTTCGGGACCCCCTACCCGAGATCCGCCGGTTTTGACACCGACATTGGTGCTTTCATTGAGAGTTCCACTGTGTCATCACCATAAGGCTTGATGGCTCCCTCGATCATCGCTAGCGATGCGGTCCAGGGTGAGGCTTTTCTCCCCGAACAAATCTTCATATTCGGCGGCTTCGCATTGCGGGCCAATTCTCTTGGCCATCTGGAGCAGATCGAGAGCTACACCCCTGGCCATCAGGTCAGATTTGGAAACTTGAACTACACGGCCGACATCCGCGGAGACTTGATCTTCGACGGATTCGAGCCCATGCCGGACGCACCGCACAGTCATGACGAGCATGATGTAACTCTGCCATCGGACAATGTTCGGGAGATCGCATCCGCAACTACTCCGGCCATCCATCCGGAGCAAGTTGCGCCATCCGAGAGCAGAGGGATGGACCCCGCCATGGAGGCCGCACTCTCAGTGGCGATAGAGCCGGATACTAACTTCACCCCTCACGAGAGCCATGTCACCGAACCACTGGATTCATCTCCGGCCACAGACTCCGAGCCGCTCACATCTGTGCCCGTCGAGTCCGACTGGGCGCCAATCATGGAGTTCACCTCCGCGGATATCTTTCAGCACTCACCTTTCGAAGATGTGCTAAACTCATTAAGGTCTCTCTCCCCGTCAGGAGAACCTTGGACGAACTATGTCCGGCTAGAATGGGATGCGGACGACGAGGAAATTCACTGCCCACCCACCACCCACTTAGTAGCCACTGTCGACGACTTAACCGACATGATCGACTTCGACTCCGAAGACTTCGACGGTATGGATGACGAAGACGGAGACGAACAGGAACCACCGCCCTCAGGGCGCTGGACCGCCACCTCATCATATGATATATACATGGTGGACACCCCCAAAGAAGGCAATGGCGAGGAGACAGCGGAGGATGACCCCTCCAAGAAGCAACCCAAGCGCCGACGTCAGCGGCGCCACTCCAAGTCCCGCCACAGCAAGAGCAATGATACCGACACAGGAGATAATAACACTCCGGATAGCACAGAAGACAAAAAATCCCCTCCAACACGGTGTAGAGCTAGAGGATGAACAAGCTAGCCCTCCAGAGCGGGCAGCAGATGGAGAACCAAAGGAGGACAATTACATGCCTCTCTCCGAAGACGAGGCGAGCCTCGGCGACGACGAGTTTATTGTGCCTGAGGATCTCGTCGAGCAAGAGCGCTTCAAGCGCCGGCTTATGGCAACGGCAAATAGCCTAAAGAAAAAACAGCAACAACTTCAAGCTGATCAAGACTTGCTAGCAGACAGGTGGACCGAAGTCCTTGCGGCTGAGGAGCATGAACTCGAGCGCCCATCCAAAAGTTACCCAAAACGCAGATTGCTACCTCACCTCGAGGAGGAAGCATTGAAACCTCATCCACCAGTGTACGATGCGGCTGACCGGCCACTACGCGGCCGAGCCAGAGAGGCATTTCAGCCTAAAGTTCAGACCGCACCCCGTCGCCACTCAGTCAAAAATACTAAGGCCCGGGGCAACACAGAGGACCTGCAAGACATCTTGGACAGTAAGGCAAAAATCGCAAGGTCAATATACGGGACACGGGAACGTACGCCCACACGGGACGATGGTCGTCGCGTCGGATACACCAAGTGTAAATTCGGCCGGGCCGAATACAGCAGACAAGATTCATACGAACTACGTCGGGATATAGCCCGGCACAGAGGTGCCGCACACCCCCTATGCTTCACTAATGAAGTTATGAATCATGAATTCCCGGAGGGTTTCAAACCCGTAAATATCGAATCATACGATGGCACAATAGATCCCGCTGTATGGATTGAGGATTTCCTCCTTCACATCCACATGGCTCACGGTGATGATCTACATGCCATCAAGTACCTCCCACTAAAACTCAAAGGACTAGCTCAGCATTGGCTGAATAGCTTGCCAGCAGATTCCGTCGGCATTTGGGAGGATCTGGAATACACATTTCTTCACAACTTCCAGGGCACTTATGTGCGGCCACCGGATGCTGATGACTTGAGCCACATAACCCAACAGCCAGGGGAATCGGCCAGACAATTCTGGACACAGTTCCTGACTAAGAAAAATCAAATTGTAGACTGTCCGGATGCAGAGGCCCTAGCGGCATTCAAGCATAATATCCGTGACGAGTGGCTCGCCCGCCACCTCGGCCAGGAGAAGCTGAAATCTATGGCAGCCCTCACAACACTCATGACCCACTTTTGCGCGGGCGAGGATAGCTGGCTGACTCGCAGCAACAACACATCGAGGAATCCGGGTACCTCGGATACCAAAGATGTTAACGGTAGGCAGCATCGTAATAGACCAAAGCGCCGCAATAACGGCAATAACACCGAAGATACGACAGCCAATGCCGGATTCAGAGGCTCTAGATCCGGTCAGCGGAAAAAGCCATTTAAAAGAAATACTCCGGCTCCGTCCAGTCTGGACCGCATACTGGATCGCTCGTGTCAAATCCATGGCACCCCCGATAAGCTAGCCAATCACACCAACAGAGATTGCTGGGTGTTCAAGCAGGCCAGCAAGTTAAATGCCGAGAACAAGGACAAGGGGCTGCATAGCAATGACGAGGAGGAGCCCCGGCCGCCGAACACAGGAGGACAGAAGGGGTTTCCCCCACAAGTGAAGACGGTGAACATGATATACGCAACCCACATTCCCAAGAGGGAGCGGAAGTGTGCAATAAGGGACGTCTATGTGATGGAGCCCGTCGCCCCGAAGTTCAACCCATGGTCTGCTTGTCCGATCACCTTCGATCGCAGGGACCACCCCACTAGCATCCATCATGGCGGATCCGCCGCCACTGGTCCTAGACCCCATCATTGACGGATTTCACCTCACTCGAGTCCTTATGGACGGCGGCAGCAGCCTGAACCTGCTTTATCAGGATACAGTGCGAAAAATGGGTATCGATCCCTCGAGGATCAAACCCAGCAAAACCACCTTTAAAGGCGTCATCCTAGGTGTAGAGGCCCATTGCACAAGCTCAATCACACTGGAAGTGGTCTTCAGATCACCGGATAACTTCCGAAGCGAAGAGTTAATCTTCGACATCGTCCCGTTTCGCAATTGCTATCATGCACTGCTCGGATGGACATCATTTGCAAAATTCAATGCAGTGCTGCATTACGCATACCTCAAACTCAAGATGCCAGGACCTCGTGGGGTCATAACAGTAAATGGAAACACAGAACGCTCACTCCGCACGGAAGAGCACACTGTGGCCCTTGCAGCAGAAGCACAAAGCAGCCTGTTCAGGCAGACCACTCATTCGGCATCACAGCCCCCAAACACCTTCAAGCGAGTCCGGAACAAGCTACAACAGGATTTCCTGGCACAACCAGAGCTCGCCTAGCAATTCGGCCCCGTCCCAGTCCCAGTGAAGCGATGAAATCCGTGCCGCGCGTACATAACTATGCATTGAAAATACCATGGACATAGGCGGGGGCACGATCAGGACACGCACCGCATTGTGGCTTAACCACACTAGGGGCTGTATACCTTTGACATTCCTTTTATCTTTCAGGGCCTAACTCTATGGAAGCCCTTTCCGGCAGTACGATTGCCAGACACATTCCGGAAGCAACAACCAAGGCAACAAGAAGCTAAGATGAACACGGGAACCGCCAGGTGGTCTCTAGTAATAATTGATATACCCGCTTTTCACTATTTATGCGTAGCTTGCTTCGACGTATCATTTAAATAACAATGCATATCATTAATCTGTCATTGCATTATTTAAGTTTTTCTCTTTCTCATATATGTCCATCTACGACAATCCGCACCCGCACGCGCGGGTACGGTCAGTTCGCCAGGGGTCCTCGTTTACCCCATAATACGGTGCAAGAAGTCCGAACACTTTTGACAGTGCGACACCCCGAACTTATAGCATTATATGCATCAGCTCCGAATCATGTCTTTGGTCAAATGTTGGGTTGCCCGGCTCCCATGCTTTGGTACCTTACGTTCCGCTATATCGGCTAAGGTAGCGGTGGGAGAACTACTGCGATTGTGTCCCGGTTCTTCTGGATGAGCACCTCAGTAGAGAAAGCCAAAAACTGACTGTCATGATAAGGCGAGAGACTGGTCGCTGTTCGAGATGTCCCAAGTCCTTAAAGACTTTTTGCGCTTCGGGCGAGGAGTCGCCCTTGTCTGTCTTAGGCGTGTATAGCGCCCCAAATTCGGCCCTCCGAATACCAGGGGCTTCGCCAAAAAATTTAAAATCATAGACTTCTATGGCTAAGTGAGAGTGATAAAGCATTATAGTCCGATTGCCTGGCTCGTTGCGCTGAACACCTCCCTTGAAGGACCCAAAATTGGGGTAAAGAGTGTTCATAATTTATCCCGAACACCCCAGTACTAGTTACATGGGGATAGAAGCCGACGACTGGCCAACTCTCAGATTTTATAAACGGCCGCACAGAAGGTAATATTTTAAATTAACAAAGCATCGCATGGCGCAAACGAACTCGTTTCATATTACAGGATCACATGGACATGTTCATTCAAAAATTACATCCTTGGCACACTCATCTGCCACTAAGCGGGAACCCTTCAGGACACTCTCATAGTAATTCTTGGGGCAGCGATGCTCCTTGCCCTCCGGCGGCCCCTCCTTCACCGGCTTCACGGCGTCCAGCTTCGCCCAGTGCACCTTTGCCCGGGCAAAAGCCCTACGTGCACCCTCGATGCAGACGGACTTCTTGATGACTTCAAGCCGTGGGCAGGCTTCCACAAGCCGCTTCACCAGACCGAAGTAGCTGCGGGACGGGGGCTCGCCAGGCCACATCCGGACTATAAGGCCCCTCATCGCCTGTTCGGACGCCTTGTGAAGTTCGACCAACTGCTTCAGCTGGTCGCTCAAGGGCACGGGGTGTTCGGTCCCAGTATACTGAGACCAGAACAACTTCTCCGTTGAGCTCCCCTCCTCAGCCTAGTAAAACTCCGCGGCATCCAGTACACTGCGGGGAAGATCTGCAAATGCTCCTGGAGAGCTCCGAACTCGAGTAAGAAAAAGGAAAGTCTCCTTCACGTGCTTGCTTTGCATAATGAATGCCTTAGCCGCTGCTATCTTCTTCACCGCGTCAATCTCCTGGAGGGCCTTGCGGGCTTCGGCCTTGGCGCTCCGGACGCTTTCAAGCGCCTGCGTGAGCTCGGACTCTGGCGTCTTAGAGTCAAGCTCCAAGGACTCGTGCTTTTTTGCGAGAGCCTCGAGCTCTTGCTGCACCTCGCCTACTCGGGCTTCTTGTTTCTCCCGTTCAATGCGTTCTTTGGCCGCTTTGTCTTCAGCCTCGAACAACGCCTTCCTCAGGGTCGCCACCTCGGTCGTGGCGCCTGAAAAATCCATGATGATCCTATTACTTTACACCCGAACTTCTTTTTAACTATATAGACAGGGGTATTTCTTACCTTTGTTCTCTTCGAGCCGCCTCTTGGTAAGGCCGAGCTCGTCGTCGGACCGCTTCAGGTCCTGCTTCAGCGCAGAGACCTCCGCAGTATGTGCGGTAGCGGCCAGCAGCGAAGCCTGCACATAGACATAGACATAATCTAATTAGACTCCTGAGTCATCATTTGATCCTCTATTCGGCTTTTCTTCGCGAACGCCGAACAGAGCATCAGGGGCTACTATCTATGCGGTAATATTTTCTTATATTTTGATTGCTTACCTCAAAGCCTGTTAGGAGGCTGGCGCAAGCTTCGGTCAGTCCGTTTTTGGCGGACTGAACCTTCTCGACCACCGCACTCATGATAGTGCGGTGCTCTTCTTCGATGGAAGCGCTGTGAAGCGCTTCCAGTAGGTTGTCTGGTGCCTCTGGTTGGATAGAGGACACCGACACGGATGGTTGGCCCCCCTTGACGGGGGACCGCCTGCCGGAGTCTGGAACCATTGAAGGTTCCAGCACAGTGTCCGGCTGGGGCCTGAACTCGAAGCCCGTAGGAGCCTCGCTCCCTTGGTACCCAGGGTCCGGGAAGTCACCGTGAGGCGCCCCCAGGACCACCTGCCCTTGGCTCGGTGCCTTTTGAGACAACACCTCGGCGTTGTCCGTAGGGCGAGGGGGGAAGCAGTCGGAAGAGAACCGCTGTTCATATCCGACGAGTCCAGAGAGCCGCTCGACGAGGGTACATTGAGATGAGCTCGGGACGGACTGCATAATCATGTTCGGCATGAGGAGAGGCAGTGCAATAAAACATACCATGAAGTACTATGGTGTCCGGACACTTACGACTTCACCAGGGGCTTGTCCCTGGGTAGCCACTCGTCGCCGCTGTCGGCGGCCGTCGTGGCACAGTCCGGAGGGAGGGTCCTTCCCTTCTTGGACCCTTCGGCCTCCCCGGATGGGTCGGCCTTCCTTTTCTTGTCTCCCCTGGCTAGGGGGGAGAACTTTTCTCCTCCTCCTCCCCCTCCTTGTTTCCGTGGGAGGAGTGCGCGTCGGAGTCATCGAACGATGAGTCCGATACAACCTTGCGCCGGAGACCCTTTCGGGTCCCCGTGGCCTTCTTCGTGGCCTTCTTTGCCGGCACCTTGTAAGGTGCCGGAGTCAGCATCTTCGTTAGAAGAGCGTCTACAGGATCTTCGGGCAGGGGGCTGGACAGTCAAGCTGCTCCGCTGTCTCTATCCAGTCCTGTTAATGACATGGAAGCTTAGATCCAGCACATAACTAAACCGGGGCAAATAAATACCCTGAGAGATATAAAAGCCTACCGGATTGGCGCGGCGCTTTGCGATGAGTCCACGGTCCTCGGTGAGGGAGGGAGGAATCTTGGCGCTCTTGAACAGCACCCTCCAGACGTCCTCATGCGTCTTGTCATAGAGCTCTCACAGCGTCTGGTGCTTGGCCGAGTCGAACTCCCACAAATTGAATACCCGTCTTTGGCACGGAAGGATCCCGCGGAAGAGCATAACCTGGACCACATTGACAAGCTTGATTTTTCTACTCGTCATGTTCTGGATGCAGGTCTAGAGTCCGGTCAACTCTACCGAGGAGCCCCAGGACAGGCCCTTCTTTTTCCAGGAGGTGAGCCACATGGGGATTCCGGATCGAAATTTGGGGGCCGCCACCTAGTTGGAGTCGCGCGGCTCGGTGATGTAGAACCACCCCGATTGCCACCCCTTTATGGTATCCACATAGGTGCCCTCGAGCCAGGTGACATTAGGCATCTTGCCCACCATGGCGCCTCCGCACTCTGCTTGTTGGCCGCCCACCACCTTCGGTTTGACATTGAAGGTTTTCAGCCATAGGCCGATGTGGGGCCTGATGCGGAGGAAGGCCTTGCACACGACGATAAACGCCGAGATGTTGAGGATGAAATTGGGGGCCAGATCATGAAAATCCAGCCCATAGTAGAACATGAGCCCGCGGACAAATGGGTGGAGAGTAAATCCCAGTCCGCGGACAAAATGGGTAAGAAAAACTACCCTCTCATGGGGTTCGGGCGTTGGGACGATCTGCCCCGCATTTGGCAGCCGGTGCGCGATATCCGCAGCCAGGTATCCGGCTTCCCATAACTTTTTGATGTTCTCCTCCGTGACGGAGGAGACCATCCACTTGCCTCCTGCTCCGGACATGCGTGGAGTGGTTTGAGAAGAAGAACGCGAGCTTGGGCGCTAGAGCTCAAGTGTGCGGGAATGGGTAAGCAAGGAGGAAGAAGGCATGGGTGAAAAAAGTAAATCTTTGTCCCTTTATAAGGGCGGAAGAGGCGATGTGTCTCCCCACTTGCCTGGCAAAACCACTTATTCCCCAGGCACCGTAATTGATGGCGCGGTTGGGTTACCCACGTCCGTATTGATGAGAATCCCGCGATAAGGGGAACACGATCTCTACTTTGATAAGACGTGTCAAGAAAATCGCCTCGCGATATGTGCGGAGCTGGTTGAGAAAAGCGGTTCGAATAATAACCGGGCCATGGCGTGATGTCATGCTGTCAAAACGTGTCAACAGATTAGATTTGTGGAAATATTATTCTCTCTACGATGGTATGTGGAACTTATTTTGCAGGGTAGGACACTATCCTTGTATTCAAACTCTTCAATGGTGTATTCATAGGAGGAACCCGCCTTGCAATGCCGAAGACAACACTGCGCCCCGGACTCATCGTCATTGAAGCCTGGTTCAGGGGCTACTGAGGGAGTCCTGGATTAGGGGGTCTCCGGACAGCCGGACTATATCCTTTGGCCGGATTGTTGGACTATGAAGATACGAGATTCAAGACTTCGTCCCGTCTCCGGATGGGACTCTACTTGGCGTGGAAGGCAAGCTAGGCAATACGGATATGTATATCTCCTCCTTTGTAACCGACCTTGTGTAACCCTAGCCCCTCCGGTGTTTATATAAACCGGAGGGTTTTAGTCCATAGGACAACAAACAATCATACCATAGGCTAGCTTCTAAGGTTTAGCCTCCTTGATCTCGTGGTAGATCAACTCTTGTAATACTCATATCATCAAGAACAATCAAGCAGGACGTAGGGTATTACCTCCATCAAGAGGGCCCGAACCTGGGTAAACATCGTGTCCCCTGCCTCCTGTTACCATCCGCCTTAGACGCACTGTTCGGGACCCCCTACCCGAGATCCGCGAGTTTTGACACCGACAAAGGGTTTGGAGGATTCAAACACAATAGGACACACAGATTTTTTTGTCGTGGTTCCGATAGGTGGTGCTATCGTACATCCTGGTTGATGGAGACTTCAACCCACGAAGGGTAACGGCTGCGCGAGTCCACGGAGGGCTCCACCCACGAAGGGTCCACGAAGAAGCAACCTTGTCTATCCCACCATGGTCGTCGCCCACGAAGGACTTGCCTCACTAGCGGTAGATCTTCACGAAGTAGGCGATCTCCTTGCCCTTACAAACTCCTTGGTTCAACTCCACAATCTTGTCGGAGGCTCCCAAGTGACACCTAGCCAATCTAGGAGACACCACTCTCCAAGAAGTAACAAATGGTGTGTTGATGATGAACTCCTTGCTCTTGTGCTTCAAATGATAGTCTCCCCAACACTCAATTCTCTCTCACAGGATATGGATTTGGTGGATAGAAGATTTGAGTGGAAAGCAACTTGGGGAAGGCTAGAGATCAAGATTCATATGGTAGGAATGGAATATCTTGGCCTCAACACAAGTATTGGTGGTTCTCTCTCAGAAAAAGTAAGTTGGAAGTGTAGGTTCGTTCTGATGGCTCTCTCCATGAATGAAGAGGAGGTGGAGGGGTATATATAGCCTCCACACAAAATCTAACCATTACACACAACTTGCCAATCTCGTTGGGACCGAATTGATAAACTCGGTCGGATCGATTCAGCAAATCTAGTGACCGTTAGGATTTTCGGTGGGACTGACATGCTACTTTGTAGGACCGATATGGTTAGGGTTAGGGCATAACGTAATCTCGGTGAGACCGATTACACAAACTCGGTGAGACCGATTTTGGTAATAAGCTAACCAGAGAGTTGGTCAGGTAAACTCGGTGGGACCGATGCGCTCATTTCGGTGAGACCGAAATGTTACGGAAAGGAAACATAGAGTTTACATTGCAATCTTGGTAGGACCGATTACGCAAACTTGGTGAGACCGATTTTGGTAATAGATCCATACAGAGAGATTGCAATCCCATCTCATTGAGACCGAGATCCCTATAGGTGAGATCGATTTTCCTAGGGTTTGTGGCAGTGGCTATGACATCTGAAGTCGGTGGCGCCGGATAGAAAGAATCGGTGGGGCCGAGTTTGACTTTTGGTTTAGGTCATATGTGGATGTGAGAAAGTAGTTGAGGGCTTTGGAGCATATTACTAAGCACTTTGAGCAAGATCCTCATTAAGCAACACCTCATCCCTCCTTGATAGTATTGGCTTTTCCTATAGACTCAATGTGATCTTGGATCACTAAAATAGAAAATGTAGAGTCTTGAGCTTGGAGCTTGAGCCAATCCTTTTGTCCTTAGCATCTTGAAGGGGTTCCACATCCTCTAATCCATGCCACTTCATTGTCGAACTTATCTGAAACATACTAGGTAAAAGTGTTAGTCGAACAAGAGATATGTTGATATTAATTACCAAAACCACCTAGGGAGCACTTGTGCTTTCATCATGTCGCCGGATCGCCTCCTAACCTCGCGTCCCCCGAGTCCTCCGGGTGGACCCCGGCGGCTTTGTCTCGGGATGCCCCGCCGTCTCCTGGCTCCTCTGCTCATGCGACTTCCTCGCGGCCCTCCTCGCCGGCCTCAGTGGCTTCCTCCATCGCCACCCTGCTCTCTGGGCACTCAGCGTTTCACCCTGCTGCCGCAATGTGCTACTTTCCGAGCTCCCATGAGACCATCGAGGGGGAGTGTGCGCTGGAGCGCGCGCTGCCTGTCATCGTTGCGGGCAGCCGCGCGGGCGTGACCCGGGAGGAGGTGGCCGACGCCATCTGCTCCCATTGTGACCTAGCCGCGGACGACTTCTCCATCCACAAGCATGCCCCTGAGGATTTCCTCCTCCGCTTCTCCAGCATGGAGCACCGCGCCCGTGTCGCCTTGTGCCGTGTGCACACTCCCTGGTTCTGGCCCATCTTCCATCCCTGGGGCCGAGAGGTCGGCTCCGAGCCCGTCAAGGTGCTCTTCCTCGTGTCCCTCGAGCTCTATGGCATCCCTGACCACACTTGGCACTGGGCGGCCGCCGAGACCCTGCTTGCCCCCTTCTGCAAGGTCGAGCACCCCGCCCCCGAGACCCGCAGCTTGGACGACATGTCCGTCTTCAGGTTGTCAGCATGGACCATCAACCCGGACACGACCCCGCGCTCCTCCGAGCTCCTTCTGTCGGACGACGATGCCGTGGAACCCGACGCCAACCCGGACCGTGCCGAGCGCCTCGCACTAGGGCTCACACGCTTCCCCATTAGGATCCACGTTGCTTCCTGCGTTGACTACCGCCGGCCGCCACCGCCACCTCCGCCACCGCCTGCGTTTGATGACGGAGCTGCGCAAGACTCCCCCTGCTGGCCGCAGGACCATCGGTTTCTCCTGCCTGTTCCGGTGGCTCGCGGCGCCCCCCTAGTCAGGGTAGCCGCCCATGTGGGTGTCGCGACGCGCACATGCCTCCTCCGTGCCGTGGGTGGGAGGGAATCCTGGGGCCCCACCCCGGTGCTTTTTCCTCCGCTGACCGAGTCTCCACGTGGCTTCGATTGGGCACCCCCTCCGCTGACCAATGCTGGGCCCCGTGACGTGCCGGACGCGCCATCTCCCGCGCTGGATGCCAGCCCGTCCGACCCTGTGCAGACCCCTGGGTTCCAGGCGTCTCGGGATGCGTGCGATTCAAACCATACGACCAGCGCCACACCTTCCTCTCCAAGTCCCGTTGGGCCATCCCAGGTGATCCAGATCGGCCAACCAGGAGTCGACAGCCCCCCTCCTCCTGCTGCTGGCCCTACACCGCGCCTGCTGTTGGGATATAGGGAGAGGCCCACCCGGTCGCCTCGCCTGCCTTGATGGCACCCTCAGGCCCACCTGATGCTGTGACAGATGTGGGAGATTCCTTTGCAGCCAATCCTGCTCCTCCTTCCCCCTGTCCCCGCACAGCCCGGATCCCGAGCCTGATGTGGAGGCCCCACCCTGCTTGACCGCTGCCCCCACGACAAGCCGAATCACTTGGACTGCACCGATCCCGAGCCTATGGATACACATGTTCATAGTATTGAAGCCAAAAGATATAAGTTTAATAATGATAGTGCAACTTATTTGTGGCACTGCCGTTTAGGTCATATTAGTGTAAAGCGTATGAAGAAACTCCATGCTGATGGGTTTTTGGAATCACTTGATATGAATCACTTAATGCTTGCGAACCATGCCTCATGGGCAAGATGACTAAGACTCCGTTCTCCACAACAATGGAGCAAGCAACAGACTTGTTGGAAATAATACATATTGATGTATGCGGTCCGACGAGTGTTGATGCTCACGGCGGGTATCATTATTTTCTTACCTTCACAGATGATTTGAACAGATATGGGTATATCTACTTAATGAAACATAAGTCTGAAACATTTGAAAGTTCAAAGAATTTCAGAGTGAAGTGGAAAACCATCATAGCAAGAAAATTAAGTTTCTACAATCTGATCGTGGAGGTGAATATTTGAGTTATGAGTTTGGTCTTGTAAGCGCATCTAGTGCCCCTTAGTGATTTTAGTGTACTGAAGACTTATAGGTTAAGGGACTGATGCGTTTGTGAGTGTACACAGGTCTATAAGTCTATGAGGAGTTTGATATTTACAGAGAAAGTCGACACCTAAAAATGAAGTTCTTCGTCTGAAGACTTTGGATTTCTAAAGACTTTTTGAAGACTTTGAAAGTGAAGAAATTGGTGTGATCCTGAAGACTTGGTATTCATTCGAGGAACATGAAGCATGAAGACTTTAGTTTTTGTAGTTTCATTTTCTCTTCCTCGAGTCATAGGAAACACCGTACTATTAAAAGGGGGTCGAGGAAATACTAAGGAAAAATTTCAAAGTGATGCTCAACTCAAATCCTACACCTACCAATCCCTTCGAGTGAAGCCATTGGAAATCTCATCCAGCTCAGTCAATTTCTTCAGTGACAGAGACGAAGTTCTTCTGGTCTCTGAGGAATTTGTTCTGACTGAGGAGTTAGGAATTCGCCAGTGCGGATTGCCTACACAGTGAGGAACATGATTGCCCTGAGGAATTTGATAATCAAAATTCTGACCGTTGCTGTGCTATGCGCCAGCTGTCCCAAAATATCTACCCACCTAACGGTCATATCATTGAAGGGCATTTATGTCTTATCATGTAGGGCTGCTCCCTAGGCTATAAATAGCTGCCCCCCTACAACCACTAGCCAGTTGGCTGCTCCAAGAGAAACTGACACTTGTCATTTGAGAGCATCCCATCCTCCGAGGACTTTGAGCTAAAATCATCAAGTGAGGAAAACCCAAACCCAAACACCTACAAACCCAAAGTGATTGAGCATCACTGAAGAGATTGATCCTGCGTGGATCCGACGCTTGTTACCTTTGAAGACTGTGCATCTTCCAGACGGTTAGGCATCATGGTCTAGAGCATCCAAGAGGAAATTGTGGATCACCGAGTGACCGAGTCTGTGAAGGTTTGGAAGTCACCTGAAGACTTACCACGAGTGATTGGGCGAGGTCTGTGTGACCTTAGCTCAAGGGGAATACGGTGAGGACTAAGTGTCCTGAGCTATGTGTTCAGGACTGGGTGTCCGGGACTGTGTGTCCTCAGTTTTAAATACCTATTCGCCCTAACCATACGTACAACTGTCAAAGAAGTTGGAACTGGTCTACCAAATCATTGTCTTCACCAAGCACTGGTTCCATTTCCTAAACCCTTCCATTTCCTCATATCTGTATTGTGTGCTTGTTCATATCTATTTGAAGACTTTGACTGAAGACTTTCTCAATTTCCTCAGTTCAATTTGTTCAGTCTGTTTGTCTTTATTCTATGTTATCCTGTGTTTACGCTTTCTGTACTCTGTGCTTGTTTTCATTTCATCATGAAGACCGTGCTCATGTTCTATTATGTTTACTTCTGAGTACTTATTCCGCTGCAAGTAGTTCTTCACTCAGGAATTCCCTCACCCGCAAATTCCTAAGTGAAGAATTCATAAAAATCGCCTATTCACCCCCCTCTAGTCGATATAACGCACTTTCAATTGGTATCAGAGCAAGGTACTCCCTTGTTTTGTGTGATTTTGGTTTAAATTCCTAGAGTTTTAGTTATGTAGACCGCAGGTATGATCAAGGTTTTTGCTAGATGTCCTACCTTCGATGGGACGGACTACCCCTACTGGAAGAATAAGATGCGCACGCATCTTGAGGCAATTGACAATGATCTCTGGTATGTTGTGGAAAATGGCGTTCCCTCTGTCACTCCTACCATCAATGATGCTGATGTGAAGAGATTCAAGCAACTCGACTCTCAAGCGAAGAACATCATATGTGGACATCTGAGCAAAGGGCAGTATGGCAGAGTGAGTGCTTTGGAGATAGCAAAGCTTATCTGGGACAGGCTGTCCAAGGTCAATGAGGGAGTATCAACACAGCGTGACTCTCGAGTTGACGTTCTTCACAATCTCTTCAGCCGCTTCAAAAGACTCGACAATGAAAATGTTCAGCAAACCTTCATCGCCTCACTGACATCTTAAATGAGCTTCAAGCACTTGGTGCCACTGATATCACCGACCATGAGGTGATGAAGAAATTGCCGAGATCGCTTGATTCCTCATTTGATACCTTGGCATTGATGATACAAGAACGTGGAGACTATAAGTCACTTGATCCCGCTGATATCCTTGAGAGACTAAACACTCATGAGTTCCAGCTTGCTGAGAAGAGAGATCTCTATGGACCAAGTTATGGTAGATCACGGGTTCTGAAGTCCAAGGCAGGTTCTGAATCCGAAGGTGAAGATTCTGGCAGCAGCCTTGGTGACCCTGAAGAACTGAGCCAGGAGCTAGCAATGCTCGTGAGGAAATACCAGAAGTTCTCAAGACGTGGTCGCTTTGGTAAATCCTCAAGAAGTGGTCACTTGAGATCAGATTCCTCATCCCATGATTACAAGAACAGACTCTGTCACAAATGCAAGAAACTCGGACACTATATTCAAGATTGTCCTCAGTGGGAAAATGAATCAAAGAAGAAGAAGTACAAGGATTACAGTTTTGATGATTTAAAGAAGAAGAAGAAATCTTCAAAGTCCTCATCATAAAAATCTTCAAGGTCCTTATCTCACAGGAAGAGCAGCTCCAAGAAGGCTCGGGCATTCATTGGCAAGGAAATGGACTCTGAGGCTGAATATGAGGAAAATGAGGAAGAGGAGGAATCTGAGGAGTCAGACTCTGGTGTGGCGAGCCTAGCCCTCGCTACCGCGTTCGTCAGCAAGTCCATCTTCAACTCTGAAGAAAAGGACCTCCCCAACACTATTGATGATGGTGATGAGGACTACACTCCCACCTATTGCTTCATGGCAAAAGGCTCAAAGGTACTCAAATATCCCTCCTCTGAATCTAGTGAGGATGAATCTGATGAGAACCTCAAACCCAGCTATTCTAAACTTGCTAAGATTGCTGTGAAACTGCAAAAGGCTCTGAAAAAGGTTCAAAACATGCTAGATAAAAGCGATGATATGTTGGGCGAGGAAATGGATCGCACTAAAATTTTGACTGAAAATCTTCAGAGACTTCAGTCCAAGTTTGACAATCTTCAAGGTCATCATAACACTCTCCTATCTGATCATGAGAAGCTTTCTTATGAATTTCTTCAAAGAAAGCAAGACCTTAAGCAGTTAAGAGTGAGTTATGAAGATCTTCAGAAGGAGCGTGATTGATTACTTGCTCAACAAATCAGCGCTACTCAGGAAGAGTTTTTTCCTCCATGTTTGAAGTGCATTGAACGTGAAACTACTAATTCCTCACCTGAATGCTCAAATACTTCCATTGCTGCAAATTCTTCAACTGTATCTGCTATCACTAATTCCTCATCTGAGGACATTGCTAGTATCACTTATAATGCAGGGCTGAAGGAATTGTATATGACAGGCATGCACAAAAGCCTCAAAGGGCATCAGGCTCTTTGTGATGTGCTTAAAAAGCAGATCCTCAACAGGAACCCTAGGAAAGAGGGTATTGCCTTTGAGAGGAAACTTAATGCTGATGGGACCTACTGGAAACCTGAGCAGTATCCCAAAACCTCATGGGTTGCTGCTAAGGGACCTTCAGTGGATCCATCTACTTTATCTGGCTTTACATGTGAATCTTCATATTCTTCTGATGAGTCATGTGACTCCAATTATAAACTTTTCAAAAATCAGAATGGTGAAGTATTTGCTAGATATGTTGGCACTAACTACAGGAACGGTTCTCCTATGAAGAAAATCTGGGTTCCCAAAAGGTGCCTTGAAAATCTTCAGGTGAATATCATCATGACACCACCTGTGAAGAATAGGAACCCCTGATCAAATTCTTCATATGGACCAAATTCTTCATATGGATCCAAGTACTAATACGGACCAAACTCCTCACGAGGATCAAATTCTTCAAAAGGATCAAAGTCCTCATATGAACATCATCGTGCTAACCCGTCTGTTTCGCAGGGAAGATCTAAGGATTATGGACACGTGCATTATTCTTCAAATCGTTATGTTCATAAGTCCTCGAAGAATTTATTTGCTTACTCTTATGCTTACCCTAATCCCTCTTATGTGAAACGAAGTGGATTGGCATCTATGCCACCTTTCTCTTATGGAGCTCACAGAATGATGAACTCTTTGCCACCCCTTCAGATGTGGGTGGTGAAGAAAAAGAACTAATCTCTTATGCAGGGTCAGGTCTCCAGACGAACTTAATCGTCTGAAGAATTTGCTGGAGACCTGAATATGCTTGAAAGGACGCAAGCTAATCATGAAGAAATGAATTCTCATTTCTCACGTTCTCTACTGTTCTATCTATTCTATTGCTTGATGAAATTGATTTGATGAAATTGATATCATATTCTTCACTGATGAAGTATATGAGTTCGTAAGTTGCACTAATTCATCTGCAGGATGATCAACCCAAAGCCACTGAGTGGGTCCTCGATAGTGGATGTACAAATCACATGACTAGTGACAGGAGATTATTGATGGACTCTGCTTTATCTCCATCACATCTGAAGCATATCACCTATGCTGACAAAGGCAAAAGCAAGGTATTGGGTCTAGGTAAGGTTTCAATCTCAAAGGATCGACACATGGACAAAGTCATGCTTGTCGAGTCCTTAGGGTTCAACCTCATGTCTATCTCAGTGCTTTGTGATCTTGATATGGTTGTTGTCTTTGGCAAGTATCGTTGTGTTGTGATCATGGAAGCTAACAATTCCAAAGTCTTCGAAGGCTTTAGGAGAGGAGATTTGTATATTGTTGATTTCTCTACAGGACCACAACCTACTACATGTCTACTTGCAAAAGCTTCAGAAGGCTGGCTATGGCATTGATGACTTGGTCATGCTGGCATGAGGAATCTGCACACGCTCGCGAAGAAGAAGCATGTCATTGGCATTGAGAATGTAAAATTCCTCAAGGATCACTTATGCGGAGCCTGTGAAGCTGGAAAGATGACCAAGGCCAAGCATCCAGCGAAGACTATCATGACTACTACTCGACCATTTGAATTGCTTCACATGGATCTCTTTGTCCCTACTCACTATGCCACATTTACTAATGATGCATCCTTATATGGCTTTGTCATTGTTGATGATTATTCTCGATATACATGGGTGCATATCATCACTTACAAAACTGAAGTGCAGGAAGTCTTCAAATGATTTTCCTCGAGGGCTTCAACCAACTTTGGTGTGAAGATCAAGCACATCAGAAGTGATAATGGAACTGAGTTCAAGAACACTGGTCTTGAGACTATCTTGATGAACTTGGTATTACTCATGAGTTATCTGCTCCTTATACTCCTCAGCAAAATGGCGTCGTGGAGCGCAAGAACAGGACTCTTGTTGAGATGGCCCGCACTATGCTTGGTGAGTACAAGACGCCTCCTCGCTTCTGGCCTGAGGCAATTGATTCCGCGTGCCACATCATCAATAGGGTATATCTTCACAAATTCTTCAAGAAGACTGCATATGAACTTCTCACTGACAAGAAACCCAATGTGAGTTATTTCAAAGTCTTCGGTGCTAAATGCTGGATTAGAGATCCTCATCACAGTTCTAAATTTGCACCGAAAGCACATGAAGGTTTTATGCTCGGTTATGGTAAGGACTCGCACACCTACAGAGTCTTCAACGCCTATCACCACAAGGTTGTTGAAACTTTAGATGTGCGGTTCGATGAAACTAATGGCTCACAAAGAGAGCACCTACCTCCTGTGATAGATGAAATACCTCCTGAGGAATCTATTAAGTTCAAGGCTACTGAGAATGTCATTCCTACCGAAGAATCTGCTGAATAAGTCATTCCAGAACATGAAGAACATCATGTTGATGCACCTGAGGAAAATGGTGCTGAAGAAAATGCTGATCAAATTCCTCAATGACAACTCGCTCATCCTCGCGTCACAAATGAAGTGCAAATTGAGAAAGCATCAGCGACATCAACATTCCAGGTCCTCTCACACGCTCAAGAGCTTCACATTTATCTAACTTTTGTGGGCACTTTGCTTTCGTCTCTATCACATAGCCCACTAAGGTAGATGAAGCATTTCTGGAGCCTGAGTGGATTCAAGCTATGCAAGAGGAATTACATCAATTCGATCTCAACAACGTCTGGAAACTGGTCAAACATCCAGATCCTCGCAAGCACAATATCATCGGCACAAAGTGGATCTACCGCAACAAGCAAGATGAAAATGGACTTGTGGTGAGGAATAAGGCATGACTTGTAGCGCAAGGCTACACACAGGTTGCAGAAATTGACTTCGATGAAACTTTTGCACCTGTTGCTAGACTTGAAGCTATTCACATATTACTTGCTTATGCTAACCATCATGATATCATCTTATATCAAATGGATGTGAAAAGTGCATTCCTCAATGGTAAGCTTGAGGAAGAAGTATATGTTGCTCAACCCCCAGGTTTTGAAGATCCAAAGCATCCTGACAAAGTCTTCAGACTCAACAAGGCCCTCTATGGCCTTAAGCAGGCCCCACGGGCGTGGTATGATAATTTGAAGGAATTCCTCATGAAGAAAGGCTTCCAACCCGATTCACTTGAACCAACTCTTTTCACTAAATCTTATGATGGTGAATTGTTTATGTGCCAAATCTATGTTGATGATATCATTTTCGGCTGTACTGACCAACGTTACAGTGATGAATTTGCCTATATGATGAGTGAAGAATATCAAATGTCTATGATGGGAGAATTGAAATTCTTCTTAGCTCTTCACAGGTACACATGTCCGCTGCTGAATCACTAGGTTCTTGTTAACTTAACTCATTTGCAGCATTCCTTGAAGAAAAGTTGCACACCTCTTTAGAGAATTCCATTGCTCAAATTCCTTAGCTGAAGAAAATGGCTGACGGTAAGAAGCCACAGAAGGGAGGAAAGAGGCATGAAGTCAATACTACTTTCGAGATTCCTTATGACATATACAAGGATTATTGCACTCCTGGTGAGGCCACACATGGAAAGGAGGACAAAAATCAGCGCAAGGTGCGCATACAAAGGATAGAGAGGAAATGGGCACGGTAATGGAGTGTGACGCCCCGAGACCGACGGGCCAGGTGTCTTCCAGTTATTCGCTGTCATTGCCATGTCTTTTGCTTCAGTGTTGCATCTTGTCGTGTCATCAAGTGCATTGCATCATCATGTTTTTCGAAACTTGCATCTGTCCCGGTCTCCTCGTTCCTTCCGTTGTCCGTTCTGAGTCCAGACACACTTGCACGCGCCCGCGGCACGTCCAAAATATTATTTTATAAGTGGCCGGAAAATGTTCTTGGAATGGGATGAAAGTTGGCGTGTGGTCTTATTATAGTGTAGATAGACCGCCTGTCAAGTTTCATCGCAATCGGAGTTCGTTTGATAGCCCAACCGTTAAACTATAGCGGCATTATAGCCGGGCAATCGTCGGACGTTTTCGGTCTCCGAAAATAGTCGAGCTTGTGATGGGCTAAGTTGGGACACCCCTGCAGGGTATTGAACTTTCGAAAGCCGTGCCCGCGGTTATGGGCAGATGGGAATTTGTTAATGTCCGATTGTAGAAAACCTGAAGTTGATCTTAATTAAAATGCGCCAATCGTGTGTGTTGACGTGATGGTCTCTTCTCGGCGGAGTCCGGGAAGTGAACACGGTGTTGGAGTTATGCTTGACGTAGGTTGCTCTAGGATCACTTCTTGATCATAGTTTTATCGACCGTGCCTTGCGTTCTCTTCTCGCTCTCATTTGCGTATGATTAGCCACCATATATGCTAGTCGCTTGCTGCGGCTCCACCTCATACTTTTACCCTTCCTATAAGCTTAAATAGTCTTGATCGTGAGGGTGTGAGATTGCTGAGTCCCCGTGACTCACAGTTACTTCCAAAAACCAGCTTGCAGGTGCCGTTGAACCGTGCAGGTGACGCAACCAAGCTCAAGGAGGAGCTCGATGAAGATCGTGTTCGTTATGTTGTTCCGTTTTCAGTTGATTAGTAGTGGAGCCCAATTGGGACGATCGGGGATCTGTGTAGCTTTTGGGGTAGTCTTCTTCTATTTTTGGTTCCGTAGTCGGACCTTGAGTGTATCTGGATGATGTAATGCTTTATTCATGTATTGTGTGAAGTGGCGATTGTAAGCCAACTATGTACCTTTCCCCTTATTTATGTACATGGGTTGTTTGCGAAGATTACCTCACTTGTGACATTGCTTTCAATGCGGTTATGCCTCTAAGTCGTGCTTCGACACGTGAGAGATATAGCTGCATCGAGGGCGTTACAAGTTGGTATCAGAGCCGACCCTCGCGGTTACACGGATGTTTGCGGACAAGTGCGCGGTCATGTTGTTCATGACGTTTGTGACCCATCGTGGCACCCGGCATGGCACATGTACCGGACTGGATGCACAGATGTATGTGCCAAGAGGGAACGTTCCTATGGCCCGACGAGGACGCCGGTTCCTCTGAGTGGGGGTGTATGTGATGTCCTGGCTTATTAGGGATGATAGACTACTCATATCAATAAGGAATTCCTTCTTTTCCGGGAGCCCATTCGGACAGAACTCCAAAGTTAAGCATGCTCAGCTTGGAGTAGTGTCAGGATGGGTGACCGACCGGGAAGTTTCTCCCGGGTGCGCACGAGTGAGGACAAAGTGCGCAGAAAAGACTAGTATTGATCTGTGGGGCCAGTCTAGATCCCGCCAGGAGTAACGACCACCGGCGCGTGTGTCCGGGGCGTTACATGGAGGGAGTACAGATATGTTACTCCCAGGTATATGAAGAAATTCGCTCTTAATCCTCCATGCCCAAGACCTCCATTGACACCTGGCCAAAAAGTTGATCCCACTAGCCTCAAGCGTGGTGAGAACTATCCTAATGAATGGGCCAAGCGCCAGGCCAAGCTAGCCAAAGTAGCAAAAGAAGCAGTGAGGAAATTCAATGAAGACTCTGTTGCTGCTGCCACTGCTGAGGCCTCTGCTAGCAAGCCAAAGAAGGCCATGGCAAAGAAGCCTGCTCATAAGCCAAGTGCCTCACTCCAAATGCCCTCACGGCCAATTTCCTCAGCAATGCCCTCAAGGCTAGATTCTTCAAAGCCCTAACGGCCAATTCCTCAAGCTGCTCCAGCTCCTCCAAAGTCCTCATCTCCTCCATCAAAATCCTCAGCACCTGTGCATCTCGCCACGTGCCAAAGGACAACATGCATCTCTATTGCCTCAGGAGCTTCTGCTAGTTCTTCAGCTGCACCAAATTCATCAACTGGCCCCTCTCTGCTGAAGACAAAGTCCATACTTCTGGACGAGGCTCTCGACCAAGTCCTCACAAGAAGCAGGTCGCCTTTCAAGTACCGTCCGAAGATGACGAAGTTGATGATGAGGAACTTGCCGAAATCATCAAAGACTGACAGCTCAGGGCCGCTAGAGCCAAAGGCAGCAATGTGCCATTGATACTGGATCCGAAGTTGATCCTAGATTTCATCGACCTATGGCACAAGGATCCCACCACACTTTGCCGGAGATGAACCTCACTCCTGGTCAAAGTCATTGTCGGTGTCAAAACTAGCGGATCTCGGGTAGGGGGTCCCGAACTGTGCATCTAGGCCAGATGGTAACAGGAGGCAGGGGACACAATGTTTTACCCAGGTTCGGGCCCTCTTGATGGAGGTAAAACCCTACGTCCTGCTTGATTAATATTGATGATATGGGTAGTACAAGAGTAGATCTACCACGAGATCAGAGAGGCTAAACCCTAGAAGCTAGCCTATGGTATGATTGTATGTATATAATCTATCGACTAGCCTGACCTCGGTTTATATAATGCACCAGAGGCCTAGGATAACAAGAGTCCTAGCCGAATATGCCGGTGGGGAGGAGTCCTTGTCTTGATCGCCAAGTCTTGTGGAATCTTCCTTGTATGCGGCAGCTGTCCAAACTGGCCCATAAGTATACGGCCATGGGGGTCCTCGGCCCAATCTAACAGATCGGGAGATGACGTGGTGAGTACCCCCTAGTCCAGGACACCGTCAGTAGCCCCCTGAACCGGTCTTTAAGTTAGGGACGCTCCTCGATTCTTCCGAACTGTTCTTCATCTTCGGTCTTGAAAACTGGTTCAACAAATCTTCTCATCTTCGATCTTGAGGATTGCCGAAATGCATTCGATGGGTTTACACGTCGGGTATCCGAGGAGCCCCTTTATGTTTCCGGCCTTTATCAATGCCTTGTTATTTTTATGCCACACCTCGGGTTTGAAGTTGTTCCCGAGAGGCAGTGCCCTCTTGCGTCCGAGCTCCAACGCCGGACTGCATTCGAGGTATCTTTTGCAGCCGAGCACCAACGCCGGACCGCTTTCCGAGCTCCAACGCCGAAATGTATCCGAGCTCCAACGTTGGACTATGTCCAAACTCCAACGCCGGACTATGTCCAAACTCCAACGTCGGACTATGTCCAAACTCCAACGTCGGAATATATCTGAGGTGTCATATCACCTTGGTTCAAAAAAGTTGAAGGAGTTTAGCCGAGCTTAATGTTGAAATGCCCTCTATGGAGCCAGCGACTAGCGCCCGAGCTTTATGTTGGACTACTTCCGAGGTGGTGCACCACCCTGACTGCGGGCTGATTTTTTGTCAATATTTTTAACTGGTGCAATTTATTCTCTGTCGAGATATATAGCCAGTAGCCCTCAAGGTGTGCATCGGTTTAAAACCCGAGATGCACTTGAAGGATGACGTAAGACCGCTGATCCCAGTAGCCGCTGAGACTCAGGTTGATTTACAAAATCAGCCGGAGGATCAAGTCCTAGCTCGGCAGAATACTTCGGGACACAAAAAGCGGCGTGCTCAGTCCTCGAGACCCAGGTTGGGTGTGGCCGACCAACCTGAGGATCAAAATCTCCTCGAAAACTGTATTGCACTTAAAATTTTCTGAATTGAACAGGCAATGCAGTAGCCCCCGAGACACTGGTCGGGTGGAAACACCAGATCAGGGGATCGATGTGCCCCTTTAATATTTGTAAATAATAAGCCCGAAGCCCAGTAGCCCCCGAGCCTTAATGCGGGCACGGGTGGCCGAATTAAGGATCAATATCCGTAGTAAAATCACAAATTATGTGTAATGACTCTATGAATCCAAGTACTTTACGTCATTAATGCTCGGATCCGCATTGTACAAAACTTTGTTGACCGACCATCAGCTTCCACCTCCTCGGCTAGTAGCCGAGGAGTGTTTGTCCTACTTTATAAAGCCTTTATGAGGGAAAAGATTTACGACAAACAAGGCAATCTGGCCATACGATTTTGTAAACAAAGGTACGCAGAGAGATATGTTGTATTATTGTTTAACATAAGAAATGTCTTCCAAAGAAAATAGTCCCGCTATCGGTTCCTTTCTTTGGGTTGTCATGCTAAGCATGATCATGCAATCTCAGCTCTAATGTAAGAGCAAAATATCGAGGATTTAGTTTGGGAGGCCAGTTAATAGCCCCCGGTAGTGTTCGGCGACAGTCGAGGTCAAGCCGTAAACACTTCGGCCGTTGTTATGAATGGCCCGTCATTTAACACTGTCATCGGATTGCTGACCAGTTTACGCTTATTGTGACAGTCAGTTTTCAGCTTCTCCACTGAGGTGCTTAACCATGTGAGTTGGAAGCACAATCGCAGTGGTTCTCCCTTTGCACGCCTAGCCGAACAAAGCGGAACGTAGGAAGCAAGTGCAGGAGCCGGGCAACCCAACTATTGACCGAAGACACAATTCAAAACCGATGCATATATAGCAATATCCGAGAATGTTTTTGCCGAATCTCTAAAGGTGTCCGACGTTGCGCTGCGAGACTTGTGCTGAAAACACATAAATAGTTTAAAAGTGCCATAAGCTTGGAAAACCAAAAAACGTCAGTAAAAACTTGACGTCCGAACAAGATCAAGTGTTCGGTACCAATCCGAAAATTGGGGAAAATTTGTGCTTTTGTCGTGCATTAATATTACACATCCGATCTCAAGACTTCAAGGGGGTCAGCCTACGGCTGCAGCCTCCTATCCCGAAGGCGGAGTGCTTCTCGTTAGACCAATTTAGCGAACTAAACTCGAGCAGTCACTAGAGAGAAAATGGGTTATCTGGCTATTGACCACACACTCACGTCGAAAAAGGAGCGATAGAAAAAGACTTTGCAACGATCAAGAAGGAAACACATTTACTATAAAATAGCTCATATAAATTTTAAGAGCCCCCAAGTGACTTGGGTAAAAGAATTTCATGTATAATGATTGTATGTACCGAAGTACTTATATCATATCTTTGTTCAACCGAACTTTAAACACGTCTTAACCGTCCGTCGGCTTCTCCCTTTTCGGTTAAGGACCGAGAAGTGTTATGTACTCCACCTGTCGAGAATATCGATAGTGTTTCCGATAACCAGGCAACCGGGCCATAAGGCTGTAACAGACAAAGCGCGCTCAGGGAACTTATGCTATATTACAGAAGAAGTGTAAGAAGTATCTTAGAAGAAAATATTACCCCCACTGATACCTTTCTTTTGTGCTCATTATTACTATGAGACTTGTGCAATAGATTTTTTGTACTCATGAGTTCCGTTGTGTGCCGACCATGATTGAAAACAATAAGAGCACTAGCTTTCGGCTTCACCCAGTCTGAGGTCAGAGCTCGGAGGACCTGGTCGTGACAATCGCAGAGGTGCTCCTTTTACTCCCTAGCCGAACAATCGGGAATGTAGGGTAAGCACAGGAGCCAGGCAACCCAGCTTGCAAATCGCTTAAGTCAATATGGTGCATATTGTGGCATAATACACGAACAAGGAACGAAGCCGTACAAGTATAATCATATGCAAGAGGAAAAGCTTCATAAAGGAAGCCCCCAAATAAATGGGGTATTTGAATATGTGTGTCACAAACAAAGTTTGGACAAGGAAAATTTTTCACAAGCAACTTTTTCTGAAAAAGTATAATGCTTGGTCGAACCGAACACAAGTTAAAAATTAAAACTTTGAGCATGAAAGCGACTTAGCTGGTTAATGTGTTCGGCATTGATGACGTGATCCGAGCTTGATGCGGGACAAGGTTCCATCCACCAAGCCGATCCCGAGGTGGCGGAGCGGAGAGCTCGACACGCCGAAGTGGTGACATAGCACGGTCAATGCAGACCGACAGAGTGACGCCGAAGTCCCCGGATCATTTTCTTGTGCACAAAAAATAGTGCAAACCGGAGATAATAGTAATAATGATAGTTAAAAAAATCGTTGCATAATAAATAATTTATGCAAAGTGAGTAATAAAATAAATATGGCCTAGCACCGGAGTCAATGTCGATGCAGGGCGTCGGCGTGATGCGGTAAAGGCGTGGCAAAGCCTGAATTCGCAGGTCGGTCCGAGCTCCGGATGCGGCGTTCGCCGGACTATGTACGGAAACTGACCGAACCACCATGCGACTGTCGTTGATGCAGCCACCATTTGATGGACCTGTGTACATATGATGGACAAACCAGAGTAATAATTCCTTGGGAAAAATGAACCCAGACAAGCAAAAAAATACTGGGATTAATAGCACCTGGTTTATTTGTCGTAGCAATCCGAAGGAAGGTGATTCCCAAAATTGGGACTCGATCCGCACACCCATTGGCTGATGGGCGATAAAACGACGGCATGGCAATGCTGGCAAAAGTTGGCTCGCCGAGGCAAAGCCCTCGGCCCAGCTAACGTGACAGAGCTGGTCGGCTAGTGACGCCGAAGTGTCCGGAGTAGGTTGATGAAGAGATGGTGAAGCCCCCGGTCCAGCCAAGATGTCGAAGCCTCGATCTCAGCCAATGAGTCGAAGTAGGTCGACGTGATGGACACCAGCTTGAAGAAGCAATAGTGCGGCCCTGCCGATGCAGGTCGTGACGTGGTCGATGCCGGCTTGATGAAGCGACCGTGCGGCGATGCCGGTATGCCCGCTCCGTGTAATCTGTGGGGCGGCGATGTTGGTGATGATTTATCCTTCGCGATGCTGGACTCTTGTTCGGCTTGCCGAGATGATGATCCGAAGAAGTTGAGCTTGGCTCAACAAAGTGACGACGTGTCTAGCGCAGGTTGGTAGCCGTGGAGCAATATTGCCGGACTGGTTTGACACCAGCATGATGTTGAAGATCATGCCCAAAAGATCTTAAATTTAGTGGGATGTGTTCGGGAACAAAACACAATACCCCATACAAAACTTCCTTCAAAAGGGATGTCCGAAAGCCCGTTCATAAAAAAGACGAACTCGGGTCGGATTCGTTTTCGCGCAGAAAACAGATCTGAAAAGTGATGCACTAATCGGAAGGTTCCCGGCGTTTGGACGGTCGGATCGAGCTGAAATTTTGAGAGGTGGTAGATATAGGAATTCCGCAGCCGATCAATGATTGGATCTTCCAAAGGACGTCCGAGCTAGAAGCTTGACACCACGCCCTAAACTCATCCAGATTCCCGTCCAGATTTGACAGGGCTCTGGTATATCGTGAATTGCTAGAGATTCCTCCATCGGAACTCGACGAAATTTTCCAGGGTTATTGTAGACTCAATTCCGCACAATTCCACAAAAGAGATCGTCAAAGCGATACTCAAGGAGGTGGTGGCAGCAGATACGAGTTCACTGTCCAAAAAAACAGCACGGTCGCTTGAGGGCAATGTTGACGTTGAGCCCCCGAGCTCCATGGATGATTCCTCCATGATCTTGATAGAGATTGGAGTTGATGTTTGATGAAGGCCCTCGTCCGAACATGGTGATCTGAACACGGGGCGCAGTTATTAGTCGAACCAAGGTGACCAGTCGAGCTGGTGACGAAGATGCCGAAGTCGCAGTTGATCTGCAGGGGAGCCATCGATCCTTTTGTCGATCACACAGCGGAACTCTCAATGAAAGCACCAATGTCGGTGTCAAAACCGGCGGATCTCGGGTAGGGGGTCCCGAACTATGCGTCTAGGCCGGATGGTAACAGGAGGCAGGGGACACAATGTTTTACCCAGGTTCGGGCCCTCTTGATGGAGGTAAAACCCTACGTCCTGCTTGATTAATATTGATGATATGAGTAGTACAAGAGTAGATCTACCACGAGATCAGAGAGGCTAAACCCTAGAAGCTAGCCTATGGTATGATTGTATGTATATAATCTATCGACTAGCCTGGCCTCGGTTTATATAATGCACCAGAGGCCTAGGATAACAAGAGTCCTAGCCGAATACGCGGTGGGGAGGAGTCCTTGTCTTGATCGCCAAGTCTTGTGGAATCTTCCTTGTATGCGGCAGCTGTCCGAACTGGCCCATAAGTATACAGCCATGGGGGTCCTCGGCCCAATCTAACAGATCGGGGAGATGACGTGGTGAGTACCCCCTAGTCCAGGACATCGTCAGTCATGTTTTGACTTCCTTCATTGATGAGGAAAATGAAAATTTGAACAGGGAAGGAAGGTGAAGAAAGCGCAGTACAAGAAAGAGCACTTTCTGAAGCAAAACGTTCTGAAGTTTTCACCTGAAGAACTTGTTACTCTTCAATCTAAGATCAAGCAACTAAGTGATGAATTTGATCGCTACTATGCTGACTGGCTTGGTGCCAAAGTCAGATTTGTCAAGATAACTAAGAAGTTCGCTTCCAATGTTGCAGCCCCAACGCAACAAGAAAATCCTCAGGCTAAGGCATCTGCTCAGCCTACTGAAGAGCATGCCAGCACCGCTGATGAAAATTAGGCTGCTGAAGATACTCACAGTACTAGGGCTGATGACCACATTCCAGCCGCTGAAGAAATTGCCAGGGCAACCACTAGTGTTATGCCTGAATAAAATGAAGAAGTCAGGGTAACTACATTAGTTGTGCCTGAAGTTATTGAACCAAATTCCTCTGCTCCTCCTGCACCTACCCCAACTCCGATCCTTCCATCTGCATCAGATGTGAAGAAGAACAAGGATGCAGAGCATGCAGCTATGAAGAAAAGGAAGGCATCAACTGCATCAGATTCTTCAGCTCCGAAGAAGATGAAGCCGCTGACTAGCTCTTTTGACAATCCAATTGATGTTCTTCCTGTCTCATCCATGCTATCAAAGGACCTTGTTCCTTTTGATGAAGAATATGAGATACCAAGTGGATCTGATGATGACTTTCCTTCTGCTGCTTCTTCAGAGCAGTTGGATGAAGAAATTCAAGCGGATGCAATCCCTACAACCCCAATAGTCTCATCGCCCATGCCTCAATTCACTTCCGAAGAGGCCGGCGTTGAGGAAAAGAATGAATAAGAAGATGTGGACATTGGGTGCACAACTCCAGTGTTGAACGATGACTTTTGGGAAAGTCAGCACCCCAATTCTCCTTTGTTCACACCCCTTCAACAAATTCCTCAGTCCCCTGTAACCATTGAAGTTCAAATGGGATCTGAAGAACCTCATGCCACACCGTCTGTCCATGAATAGATTCCAGCCACTAGTGCTGAAGAAAATGTTAATGAAGAATTGAAGACTTAGGCTGTCACTAAAGAAGAAGCTGAAATTCCTCAGCCAGTGGATCCTAAGATTGCGATTCCTGAGGTGGTGATGCAATTGACAGATACCCCTCAGGCCAAGCCGAAGGATCCCTTCTCGAAGAAGAAGAAATTCAAGGCTGATGACTTCTTCAGCGAGCATGTGTTCTTCATAGACTATAACCCTTATGACTCTGCTTGTCTTAGAAGGAAGCGCTTCTGGACTGACAGCCAAGCAAACTTTTATTCTTCACTGCTCGTCAACAAGGACAAAGTCTTTGACCATGCGCATATTCCTCACGTGGACATGGAATCACTGCCTTGCTTCACCCCAGTCCTCAGTGTGCTTCATGATGCAGGACTGATCAACTTTTGCACAGATATTTGCGATTGGAATGAAGAGCTCATTCTTCAATTCTATGCAACTATGCATATCACAGGCGATGCTGACGATGTGAACTCTTGGGTTTTGGACTGGATGACAGAAAACACACATTTCAAAGCACCAGCCTCTGAATTACTTCATGCCCTGCCAGTCAGTCCTCCTCTTGAAGGCGCTCGTTGCATCTATCATGAACCTGAACTTACTACCCATTACATGCAAGTGCTAATGAAGCCTCTGAATCCAGGTCAAGCTCCAAGGACCAAATTCCTCGTGAAGGAATTTTTGT
This sequence comes from Triticum urartu, assembly GCF_003073215.2. NCBI lineage: Eukaryota > Viridiplantae > Streptophyta > Magnoliopsida > Poales > Poaceae > Triticum > Triticum urartu. Next base: position 567,136,362 of record NC_053028.1, read on the forward strand.
TTGTTCCTAAAACTGTCTATCGCATTCTGAGGAAGACAATGAGTCCAATCAAAGGCCAAGATTCAAATGATGATGAAGTTGTTAGCATCATGAAGAATCTGCTATTCAATATCATACATGGCATTCCTATCAACTACCATGATTTCTTCATGAGGACTCTGGCAAATTTTGCCCTCTCTCCGTTTGAGTTGAAGCCTTACGCTCCCTGGATTATGAGATTCCTCAGAACAAGGTCTTCACTCAATTACAAGGCTGATTTTCAGAATCATGTCAGTTACCTGCCCCCAATAGAAGTCCTCAAGCGGACATTTTCCTCATCTGATGAAAAGGGAAAAGCTACTTCAATTATTGATGAAGGCATTCGTCCATTGGATGGTCAGTTTCGCAAAGCTGCATCTTACTCCACCAATGATGATTCTGCTACTCATGATTCTGCCGCTACTGCATCAAAGCCAAATCCTCAAGCAACAGCTCCCCGGGTGATGACTGACCATGAGCTTCTTCTTAGTCTTCACCAGAAGGTCGATTGAAACCACAAATGGGTTAAGCATCAGTTTGGTTCTATTCTTGACAACATGACTGTTACACACAATGCAGTGAAGAAAAACCATTACTACCTCCATGAAGTCTTCGGTCGCACTTGGGCTGTTTTGTCACGTCTGTATGGTGAAGATGGTATGAAGCAAATGGGTTTCAAGCAGGACTTTGAATGGTCTCAACCGCCACCGATGATGAAATTCAAGAAGACTAAAGTTCCTTCCTTGGTGGCCAGCTCATATTCTTCATCACGCGAAACCGATGAGCATGAAGACTTGGACGACACTGCGGCAGGCCCTACAACAATAAATGACCCCAGCAACGCTGGCGCTCCTCCATCAATTTGATATTCTTCAAGGGTGTTAGTCCTCATTTTTCATCCCTTTTGGTCATTTGATGACAAAGGGGGAGAAATTTGAGTTAGTCTTCAAGCGGCTCTATTTATATGGGCGTTTTTTTTCTAAGTTACAACTCTTGTTCTTCTGAGACTTTATTCGATCGAGTTGTAAACTTAAACTCTATGGTGGTCTGATACTTTTTCTGAGTTTTTTCTGCATGCTTATTCCTCATTAATGTTAATGCACACATGTTGAATTACATCAGTCACCATATTTCATCATGCATTTCAAATTCTTCATATTATATGTTAAATGCGTGTATGGATTACAAGATATAGGGGGAGATCTCCATGATTCTACTCTTCAAAGTGCGCATTGCTTCAAAAGCAAATTCCTCACTATGCACATCTTCAGGGGGAGTTCTTCTATATCTTGCAATGAAATTCCTCAATATCAGTATTTACACTTCATATGTTTATCCCTGTTGAAAACTTAACCTATATTGTCATCAATCACCAAAATGGGGGAGATTGTAAGTGCATCTAGTGCCCCTTAGTGATTTTGGTGTATTGAAGACTTATAGGTTAAGGGACTGATGCGTTTGTGAGTGTACACATGTCTATAAGTCTATGAGGAGGTTGATATTTACAGAGAAAGTCGACCCCTAAAAATGAAGTTCTTCGTCTGAAGACTTTGGATTTCTGAAGACTTTGAAAGTGAAGAAATTGGTGTGATCCTGAAGACTTGGTATTCATTCGAGGAACATGAAGCGTGAAGAATTTTGTTTTCGTAGTTTCATTTTCTCTTCCTCGAGTCATAGGAAACACCATACTGTTAAAAGGGGGTCGACGAAATACTAAGGAAAAATTTCCAAGTGATGCTCAACTCAAATCCTACACCTACCAATCCCTTCGAGTGAAGCCATTGGAAATCTCATCCAGCTCAGTCAATTTCTTCAGTGACAGAGACGAAGTTCTTCTAGTCTCTGAGGAATTTGTTCTAACTAAGGAGTTAGGAATTCGCCAGTGCGGATTGCCTACACAGTGAGGAACATGATAGCCCTGAGGAATTTGATACTCAAAATTCCGACCGTTGCTGTGCTATGCGCCAGCTGTCCCAAAATATCTACCCACCTAACGGTCATATCATTGAAGGGCATTTATGTCTTATCATGTAGGGCTGCTCCCTAGGCTATAAATAGCCGCCCCGTACAACCACTAGCTGGTTGGCTGCTTCGAGAGAAACTGACACTTGTCATTTGAGAGCATCCCATCCTTCAAGGACTTTGAGCTAAAATCATCAAGTGAGGAAAACCCAAACGCAAACACCTACAAACCCAAAGTGATTGAGCATCACTGAAGAGATTGATCCTGCGTGGATTCGACGCTTATTACCATTGAAGACTATGCATCTTCCAGACGGTTAGGCGCCATGGTCTAGAGCATCCAAGAGGAAATTTTGGATCGCCGAGTGAGAGAGTCTATGAAGGTTTGGAAGTCACCTAAAGACTTACCATGAGTGATTGGGCGAGGTCTGTGTGACCTTAGCTCAAGGGGAATACGGTGAGGACTAAGTGTCCTGAGCTGCGTGTTCAGGACTGGGTGTCCTGAGGTTTAAATACCTAGCCGCCCTAACCAGACATACAACTGTCAAAGCAGTTGGAACTGGTCTACCAAATCATTGTCTTCACCGAGCTAACTGGTTCTATTTCCTAAACCCTTCCATTTCCTCATATTTGTGTTGTGTGCTTGTTCATATCTATTTGAATACTTTGACTGAAGACTTTCTCAATTTCCTCAGTTAAATTTCTTCAGTTTGTGATGTCTCTCACTGATTTACCGCTATCGTTTTGGGGTTATGCTTTAGAGACGGCTGCATTCATGTTAAATAGGGCACCATCAAAATCCGTTGAGACGACACCTTATGAATTGTGGTTTGGCAAGAAACCCAAGTTGTCGTTTCTTAAAGTTTGGCGCTGCGATACTTATGTGAAAAAGCTTCAACCTAATAAGCTCGAACCCAAATCGGAGAAATGTGTCTTCATAGGATACCCAAAGGAAACTGTTGGGTACACCTTCTATCACAGATCTGAAAGGCAAGATATTCGTAGCTAAGAATGGATCCTTTCTAGAGAAGGAGTTTCTCTCGAAAGAAGTGAGTGCGAGGAAAGTAGAACTTGATGAGGTAATTGTACTTACTCCCTTATTGGAAAGTAGTTCATCGCAGAAACCAGTTCCAGCGATTCCTACACCAGTAAGTGAGGAAGCTAATGATGATGATCATGAAACTTCTGATCAAGTTACTACCGCACCTCGTAGGTCAACCAGAGTAAGATCCGCACCAGAGTGGTACGGTAATCCTGTTCTGGAGGTCATGTTACTTGACCATGATGAACCTACAAACTATGAGGAAGCGATGATGAGCCCAGATTCTGCAAAATGGCTTGAGGCCATGAAATCTGAGATGGGATCCATGTATGAGAACAAAGTGTGGACTTTGGTTGACTTGCCCGATGATCGACAGGCCATAGAGAATAAATGGATCTTCAAGAAAAAGACTGACGCTGACGGTAATGTTACTGTCTACAAAGCTCGACTTGTTGCAAAAGGTTTTCGACAAGTTCAAGGAGTTGACTACGATGAGACCTTCTCACCCCTAGAGATGCTTAAGTCCGTCCGAATCATGTTAGCAATTTCCGCATTTTATGATTATGAAATTTGGCAAATGGATGTCAAAACTACATTCCTTAATGGATATCTTAAATAAGAGTTGTATATGATGCAACCAGAAGGTTTTGTCGATCCAAAAGGTGTTAACAAAGTGTGCAAGCTCCAACGATCCATTTATGGACTGGTGCAAGCCTCTCGGAGTTGGAATATACGCTTTGATAGTGTGATCAAAGCATATGGTTTTATACAGACTTTTGGAGAAGCTTGTATTTACAAGAAAGTGAGTGGGAGCTCTGTAGCATTTCTGATATTATATGTGGATGACATATTGCTAATCGGAAATGACACTGAATTTCTGAATAGCATAAAAGGATACTTGAATATGAATTTTTCAATGAAAGACCTCGGTGAAGCTGCTTATATATTGGGCATCAAGATCTATAGAGATAGATCAAGACGCTTAATTGGACTTTCACAAAGAACATATCATGATAAAGTTTTGAAGAATTTCAAAATGGGTCAAGCAAAGAAAGGGTTCTTGCATGTGTTACAAGGTGTGAAGTTTAGTCAGACTCAATGCCCGACCACTTCAGAAGATAGATAGAAAATGAAAGTCATTCCCTATGCTTCAGCCATAGGTTCTATCATGTATGCAATGCTGTATACCAGACCTGATGTGTGCCTTGCTATTAGTTTAGCACGGAGGTACCAAAGTAATCGAGGAGTGGATCACTGGACTGCGGTCAAGAACATCCTGAAATACCTGAAAAAGACTAAGGATATGTTTCTCGTTTATGGAGGTGACAAAGAGCTCGTCATAAACGGTTACGACGATGCAAGCTTTGACACTGATCCGGATGACTCTAAGTCACAAACCAGATACATATTTTTATTGAATGGTGGAGCTGTCAGTTGGTGCAGTTCCAAGCAGAGCGTCGTGGCGGGATGTACGTGTGAAGCGGAATACATAGCTGCTTCGGAAGCAGTGAATGAAGGAGTCTGGATGAGGGAGTTCATATCCGATCTAGGTGTCATACCTAGTGCATCGGGTCCAATGAAAATCTTTTGTGACAATACTGGTGCAATTGCCTTGGCAAAGGAATCCAGATTTTACAAGAGAACCAAGCACATCAAGAGACGCTTCAATTCCATACGTGATCAAGTCAAGGAGGGAGACATAGAGATTTGCAATATAAATACGGATCTGAATGTTGCAGACCCGTTAACTAAGCCTCTCTCACGAGCAAAACATGATCAGCACCAAGACTCCATGGGTGTTAGAATCACCACAATGTAATCTAGATTATTGACTCTAGTGCAAGTGGGAGACTGAAGGAAATATACCCTACAGGCAATAATAAAGTTTTTATTTATATTTCCTTATATCATGATAAATGTTTATTATTCATGCTAGAATTGTATTAACCGGAAACTTAGTACATGTGTGAATACATAGACAAACAGAGTGTCACTAGTATGCCTCTACTGACTAGCTCGTTGATCATTGATGGTTAAGTTTCCTAGCCATGGACAAGGAGTTGTCATTTGATGAACGGGGTCACATCATTAGAGAATTATGTGATTGACTTGACCCATCCGTTAGCTTAGCATGATGATCGTTTAGTTTACTGCTATTGCTTTCTCCATAACTTATACATGCATGCTCCTATGATTATGAGATTATGCAACTCCCGAATACCGAAGGAACACTTAGTGTGCTATCAAACATCACAACGTAACTGGGTGACTATAAAGATGCTCTACAGGTGTCTCTGATGGTGTTTGTTGAGTTGGCATAGATCAAGATTAGGATTTGTCACTCCGTGTATCGGAGAGGTATCTCCGGGCCCTCTCGGTAATGCACTTCACTATAAGCCTTGCAAGCAATGTGACTAATGATTTAGTTATGGGATGTTACATTACGGAACAAGTAAAGAGACTTGCCGGTAACGAGATTGAACTAGGTATTGAGATACTGACGATCGAATCTCGGGCAAGTAACATACCGATGACAAAGGGAACAACGTATGTTGTTATGCGGTTTGACCGATAAAGATCTTCGTAGAATATGTAGGAACCAATATGAGCATCCAGGTTCCAATATTGGTTATTGATCGGAGATGAGTCTCGGTCATGTCTACATAGTTCTCGAATCCGTAGGGTTCGCACGCTTAACGTTCGGTGACGATCGGTATTATGAGTTTATGTGTTTTGATGTACCGAAGGTTGTACGAGTACCGAATGTGACCACGGGCATGACGAGGAGTCTCAAAATGATCGAGACATAAAGATCGATATATTGGAAGCTTATGTTTGGACATCGGAGTGGTTCCGGGTGAGTTCGGTCATTTACCGGAGTACCGGGGGGTTACCGGAACCCCCCGGGGAGTATATGGGCCTTATTGAGCCTTAGTGGAGAAGAGGAGATGAAGGGAAAGGTGGAGGGCGCGCCCCCCTATCCCAATCCGAATTGGGTGGAGGGCTCGGCCCCCTTCCTTCCTTCTCTCTCCCCTTCTTTCTCTCCTACTCCTATTAGGGAGAGCGGGGGAATCCTACTCCCGGTGGGAGTACGACTCCCCCTAGGGCACGTCATACAGAGGGCTGGCCCTCCCCTCCTCCACTCCTTTATATACGGGGGAGAAGGGCACCCCATAGACACACAAATTGATCTCTTAGCCGTGTGTGGTGTCCCCCTCCACAGATTTCCACCTCGGTCATATCGTTGTAGTGCTTAGGCGAAGCCCTGCGTCGGTAACTTCATCATCACCGTCATCACGCCGTCGTGCTGACGAAGCTCTCCCCCGACACTCAGCTGGATCTAGAGTTCGTGGGACGTTACCGAGCTGAATGTGTGCAGATCGCGGAGGTGTCGTACCTTCGGTGCTAGGATCGGTCGGATCGTGAAGACATATGACTACATCAACCGCGTTGTCATAACGCTTCCTCTTACGGTCTATGAGGATACGTAGACAACACTCCCCTCTCGTTGCTATGCATCACCTAGATGGATCTTGCATGTGCGTAGGAATTTTTTTTGAAATTACTACGTTTCCCAACAATAAACACATAGGAAATATCATCATACATGATTGCCTCTAGGGCATATCTCCAACACGGCCCACCTTGAGCGTTGGAAGGCGCACTGGCTCCGCCAGGAGTAGGCCGACAGCGAGCGGCAGATGTGCTACGAGATGATGCTGCAATGCGGCGCGGAGGTGCTCCGGCTTGAGGAGGAGGAAGAGGAGCGCGTCCGGCGAGCCTCAATGTCGCCACCTCAGCAGACGTCGGAGGAGGTTGCCCTTGCAGCGTACTAGGCGGCGTTCGGGTGGCTGGCCCTGCTCCCGTATTCGTCGACCTCACCGGCGGTGATGGTGATGGTGACGTCAAGGGCAAGGACAAGGCCGACGACGTCTAGCGCAATGTGCGGGCGCAGATTTTTTTTATGTTTTAATTAATGTTTAATTAGGTTTAAGTGGATTTTGGCCGGTGGTTGACCGGCCACTTATATTTAATTATATTTTAATTATGTTTATTTCTGCGAGTTATTTTTTTCCTCCACGCCGGCATATTTAGACCCGCCTCCCGTTGGACTGTTAAGCCAACCCATTTAAAAATACGAATGCGCACATCCATCTGACCAATCCAAACAGACAAAATGCGGACAAAGTGTGTGTCCCTTGGGGTCGCCCCTTGGAGTTGCTCTTATGTAACGGGCAAAATGATACCCCCGTCTCTGATTCGGTAAGGGCTACTAGCCTGATCGGGGTTCGTCTTCATTATGCGCGGCTTATAAGCGGGGGATTGAATCAAACTCACCGGCAGGAGCAAAGGACGACATGCCAAAGCGCCCGTTGTCGCCTCATCCGTGTGGGCACAGCAACACCGCCAAGCGAGGGAACCACCACGACCGCCGGCAGCAGCCGCAGCGCCGCCATGTGTATCTGGTGGTGGATGATTGGGAAAGAGGATACATCGTCCGCAAGATCGATGTCGAAACCTTCAGCCCGCAGGCGGAGGTGGCGGAGCCTGAGCAGGTGCCGGAGCCGGCCGTGGCGCGGTTCGAGGGCCGCCACGGCCGTCTGGCGTTCTTCGGCGCGCACGGCGCCAAGATACTCGCCATGCCGTCCTATGGCGCCGCCGACTTCCCCGTCTACGACATCGAGACGTCGGGGATCACCCTCTGCGCCTACCCCAACGGCCGCAAGATCTGCGGGCCCCCCTTGCTGGCGTCCGTCGCCGGCAAGCTGTACATGATAGTCGAGTCCTCCCTGGCCGTCCTCGACGCCCAGCCGCCGCCCAACGGTGACGAGTGCAAGACATGGGGCTGGACCTTCTTGCCGGCGCACCTCCCGTCGTTCCAGTCACCGGACGTGAAATCGATGGCCGTGCACCCGGACGGGCGGACGCTCTTCGTCTCCGCAAGGCATGTATAGCTTTGGGTTCAATCTTGCAGTGTCCTTTCCCGGTGACAGTAAGGGCAGCAAGGCACGTATTGTATTGTTGCCATCGAGGATAACAAGATGGGGTTTTCTTCATATTGCATGAGTCTATCCCTCTACATCATGTCATCTTGCTTAAGGCGTTACTCTGTTTTTAACTTAATACTCTAGATGCATACTAGATAGCGATCGATGAGTGGAGTAATAGTAGTAGATGCAGGCAGGAGTCGATCTACTTGTCTCGGACGTGATGCCTATATACATGATCATACCTAGATATTCTCATAACTATGCTCAATTCTGTCAATTTCTCAACAGTAATTTGTTCACCCACCGTAGAATACTTATGCTCTCAAGACAAGCCACTAGTGAAACCTATGGCCCCGGGTCTATCTTTTATCATATCAATCTCCTACTACTTAGTTATTTACTTTGATATTTATTTGCCTTTATTTTACTTTGCATCTTTATCATAAAAATACCAAAAATATAATCTTATCATATCTATCAGATCTCACTCTCGTAAGTGGCCCTATAGGGATTGACAACCCCTATTTTGTGTTGGTTGCGAGGATTTATTTGTTTTGTGCAGGTACGAGGGACTTGCGTGTAGCCTCCTACTAGATTGATACCTTGGTTCTCAAAACTGAGGGAAATACTTACGCTACTTTGCTGCATCATCCCTTCCTCTTCGGGGAAAACCAACGCAGTGCTAAAAGAGGTAGCAAGAAGGATTTCTGGCACCGTTGCCGGGGAGGTCTACACAAAAGTCAACATACCAAGTACCCATCGCATACCCTTATCCCCCGCATTACATTATTTGCCATTTGCCTCTCGTTTTCCTCTCCCCCCAATTCACCCTTGCCATTTTATTCGCCCTCTCTCTCTATCCTCCCTCTCTTTCTCTATTTGCCCTTTTTGTCCGCTTGCTTTTTGTTTGCTTGTGTGTTAGTTTGCTTGCTTGTCGTTATGGAGAGTCCCTTATCTTCTCCGTTGTCTCCCGATTATGAAATTCTAAATTTTAAGCAAAGGGAGGGTGAAAATCTAAAAGATGCTTGGTATAGAATTTGCAATGCTCAAAATAAATCTGCTAGGAAGCAATCTACCACCATTCTCCTTCGCAATTTTTATGTAGGCATTACTCCTTGGCACCGTTATGTTCTTGATACTATTACTGGAGGGAATTTTTTGGGTAGCCATACTTTTGATTCTTATAATGCTATGTTAGATTTATTTGGCTCCCCCCTCTTTTGGTTAATGGAACTATATTAACTTTGGAGCATGTAATGCAAAGGCTTGAAATTATTGAAAATAAGGTTGATACCGTAGATTTAATTGAAAATTTGGATAAAAAGATCCACAGCCGAATCTCTCAATATGGATCTAAAGTAGAAGTTACTTTGAAAGATATTAAAGAAAAGGAACTCATAGTTAATGAGAAAATAAATCACGATTCCGTTAGGATCGATAAACTTGAGAATATTATTACCAATTTGGGAACCATTTTTTCTTCCGTAAAGAATACTCCAAGTTCCTCCACTAAAGTTGTCAAGATTATGTATGTTCCTAAAAATAAGGGTGAATCATCTAGTAAGGAAAATGCGGATCTTAAATCTATAAGTGTTCATCCCAATCTTTTTGCTATCATTAAAGAACCATTTGTTACAAATAAATTTTTTGATCTTGTGCCTAAAAGTTTGATAATTAATAAAAAAAAGAAACTCCTAAAGATGGTAGATGCCTCATTGAAGAATTTCCTACCAAAGATGGCAATACCTAGATCTATTCTTGCTTGTTATGCCTAGCTAGGGGCGTTAAACGATAGCGCTTGTTGGGAGGCAACCCAATTTTATTTCTATTCCTTGCTTTTTGCTCCTACTTAGTAATAAATAATTTATTTAGCCTCTGTTTTGGTTGTGTTTTTTGTGTTTAATTAGTCTTTGTGCCAAGTAGAACCGTTGGGAAGACTTGGGGAAAGTCTTGTTGAACTTACTGTAAAAAAACAGAAATTTTAGCGCTCACGAGAACTGCTGTCATTTTTATTTGGAAAGTAATATTTAGTTAATTCTTTTTGCAGATGATTAATAGATAAATTCCTCACGTCCAGTAATTTGTTTTAGAATTTTTGGGGTTCCAGATCTTACGCTAGCTACAGATTACTACAGACTATTCTGTTTTTGACAGATTCTGTTTTGCGTGTGTTGTTTGCTTATTTTGATGAATCTATGGCTAGTAAATTAGTTTATAAACCATAGAGAAGTTGGAGTACAGTAGGTATAACACCCATATAAATAAAGAATGAGTTCATTACAGTACCTTGAAGTGGTCTTTTGTTTTCTTTCGCTAACGGAGCTCACGAGATTTTCTACTTTAAGTTTTGTGTTGTGAAGTTTTCAAATTTTGGGTAATGATTTGATGGATTATGGAACAAGGAGTGGCAAGAGCCTAAGCTTGGGTATGCCCATGGCACTCCCAAGATAATCTAAGGACACCTAAAAGCCAAAGCTTGGGGATGCCCCGGAAGGCATCCCCTCTTTCGTCTACTTCTATCGATAACTTTACTTGGAGCTATATTTTTATTTACCACATGATATGTGTTTTACTTGGAGCGTCTTGTATGATTTGAGTCTTTGCTTGTTAGTTTATCACAATCATCCTTGCTGTACACACATTTTGAGAGAGCCATACATGATTTGGAATTTGTTAGAATACTCTATGTGATTCGCTTATATCTTTCCAGTTATATAATTTTGCTCTAGTGCTTCACTTATATCTTTTAGAGCACGGTGGTGGATTTGTTTTATAGAAACTATTGATCTCTCATGCTTCACTTAGATTATTTTGAGAGTCTTAATAGCATAGTAATTTGCTTAAAATCCTAATATGCTTGGTATGCAAGATTACTAATAAAACTTTCTTATGAGTGTGTTGAATACTAAGAGAAGTTTGATGCTTGATGATTGTTTTGAGACATGGAGGTAATAATATCAAAGTCGTGCTAGTTGAGTAATTGTGAAATTGAGAAATACTTGTGTTGAAGTTTGCAAGTCCCGTAGCATGCACGTATGGTAAACGTTATGCAACAAATTTGAAGTATGAGGTGTTATTTGATTGTCTTCCTTATGAGTGGCGGTCGGGGACGAGTGATGGTCTTTTCCTACCAATCTATCCCCTTAGGATCATGCGCGTAGTACCGAGGTTTTTGGTGACTTGTAGATTTTTGTAATAAGTATGTGAGTTCTTTATGACTAATGTTGAGTCCATGGATTATACGCACTCTCACCCTTCCATGCTTGCTAGCCTCTTCGGTACCGTGCATTGCCCTTTCTCACATTGAGAGTTGGCGCAAACTTTGTCGGTGCATCCAAACCCCGTGGTATGATATGCTCTTTCACACATAAACCTCCTTATATCTTCCTCAAAACAGCCACCATACCTACCTATTATGGCATTTCCATAGCCATTCCAAGATATATTGCCATGCAACTTTCCATCATTCCGTTCATCATGACACATTCATCATTGTCATATTGCTTAGCATGATCATGTAGTTGACATAGTATTTGTGGCAAAGCCACTGTTCATAATTCTTTCATACATGTCACTCTTGGTTCATTGCATATCCCGGTACACCGCCGGAGGCATTCATATAGAGTCATCTTTTGTTCTAGTATCGAGTTGTAATCATTGCGTTGTAAATAAATAGAAGTTTGATGATCATCATTTTCTAGAGCATTGTCCCAAGTGAGGAATATATATAAAAAAGAAAAGGCCCAAAAAAGAGAAAGGCCATAATAAAAAAAGGCCCAAAAAAGAAAAAAAAAGAGAGAAAGAGAGAAGGGACAATGTTACTATCCTTTGCCACACTTGTGCTTCAAAGTAGCACCATGATCTTCATAGTAGAGAGTCTCTCATGGTATCACTTTCATATACTAGTGGGAATTTTTCATTATAGAACTTGGCTTGTATATTCCAACAATGGGCCTCCTCAAGTGCCCTAGGTCTTTGTGAGCAAACAAGTTGGATGCACACCCACTAGTTTCTTTTGTTGAGCTTTCATACATTTATAGCTCTAGTGCATCTGTTGCATGGAAATCCCCACTCCTTGCATTGACATCAATTGGTGGTCATCTCCATAGCCCATTGATTAGCCTCATTGATGTCAAACTTTCTCCTTTTTTGTCTTCTCCACATGACCCCCCTCATTATATTCTATTCCACCTATAGTGTTATGTCCATGGCTCGAGCTCATATATTGCGTGAAAGTTTATAGGTTTGAGATTACTAAAGTATGAAACAATTGCTTGGCTTGTCATCGGGGTTGTGCATGATGATAGAATTCTTGTGTGACGAAAATGAAACATGACTAAACCGTATGATTTTGTAGGGATGAACTTTCTTTGGCCATGTTATTTTGAGAAGACATAATTGCTTAGTTAGTATGCTTGAAGTATTATCATTTTTATGTCAATATGAACTTTTGTCTTGAATCTTTCGGATCTGAATATTCATACCACAATTAAGAAGAATTACATTAAAATTATGCCAAGTAGCACTGCGCATCAAAAATTCTGTTTTTATCATTTACCTACTCGAGGACAAGCAGGAATTAAGCTTAGGGATGCTTGATACGTCTCCAACGTATCTATAATTTTTGATTGGTCCATGCTATATTATCTACTGTTTTGGACATTATTGGGCTTTATTATCCACTTTTATATTATTTTTGGACTAACCTATTAACTGGAGGCCCAGCCCAGAATTGTTGTTTTTTGCCTGTTTTAGGGTTTCGAATAAAAGGAATATCAAACGGAATGAAACCTTCGGGAACGTGATTTTCTCACCGAATACAAACTCAGGAGACTTGGACCCTACGTCAAGCCAGCTAACAGGAGCCCACGAGGTAGGGGACGTGCCTAGCCCCCCAGGCGTGCCCTCCACCCTCGTGGGGCCCCTGTTGCTCCACCGACGTACTTCTTCCTCCTATATATATCCACGTACCCCCAAACGATCAGAACAGGAGCCAAAACCCTAATTCCACCGCCGTAACTTTCTGTATCCACGAGATCCCATCTTGGGGCCTATTCCGGAGCTCCGCCGGAGGGGGCATCGATCATGGAGGGCTTCTACATCAACACCATAGCCTCTCCGATGAAGTGTGAGTAGTTTACTTCAGACCTACGGGTCCATAGTTAGTAGCTAGATGGCTTCTTCTCTCTTTTCGGATCTCAATACAATGTTCTCCCCCCTCTTGTGGAGATCTATTCGATGTAATCTTCTTTTTGCGATGTGTTTGTTGAGACCGATGAATTGTGGGTTTATGATCAAGTCTATCTATGAATAATATTTGAATCTTCTCTGAATTCTTTTATGTATGATTGGTTATCTTTGCAAGTCTCTTTGAATTATCAGTTTGGTTTGGCCTACTAGATTGGTTGTTCTTGCCATGGGAGAAGTGCTTAGCTTTGGGTTCGATCTTGCGGTGTCCTTTCCCAGTGACAGAAGGGGCAGCAAGGCACGTATTGTATTGTTGCCATCGAGGATAAAAAGATGGTTTTTTTATCATATTGCATGAAACTATCCCTCTACATCATGTCATCTTGCTTAAGGCGTTACTCTATTTTTAACTTAATACTCTAGATGCATGCTGGATAGCGGTCGATGAGTGGAGTAATAGTAGTAGATGCAGGCAGGAGTCGGTCTACTTGTCTCGGACGTGATGCCTATATACATGATCATACCTAGATATTCTCATAACTATGCTCAAGTCTGCCAATTGCTCAACAGTAATTTGTCCACCCACCGTAGAATACTTATGCTCTCGAGAGAAGCCACTAGTGAAACATATGGCACCCGGGTCTATCTTTTATCATATCAATCTCCTACTAGTTATTTACTTTGCTATTTATTTTGCCTTTATTTTACTTTGCATCTTTATCATAAAAATACCAAAAAATTATCTTATCACATCTATCAGATCTCACTCTCGTAAGTGGCCCTATAGGGATTGACAACCCCTATTTGCGTTGGTTGCAAGGATTTATTTGTTTTGTGCAGATACGAGGGACTTGCGTGTAGCCTCCTACTGGATTGATACCTTGGTTCTCAAAAACTGAGGGAAATACTTATGCTACTTTGCTGCATCATCCCTTCCTCTTCGGGGAAAACCAACGCAGTGCTAAAAGAGGTAGCACTGGCCCATGAGGCAAATTTAATGATTAAAATGTTTCATTAGTTAAATGTCTACACCGACTGGAAATTAATTAATTGGGGCATCAAACAAACTTCAAATTGGATGAAACTATATGAGGCCTCTCTAGACTATCAAGGCCGCATGAAAATAATCAATCCATTTGGAATTCATTTAATTCTTATTTAGAAAATAAATCCATTTAATTGAATAAATGAGTTTGAACCATGTGTGGTATTTAGGCTTAGGCTAAGATTGCGAAATGATCTGGGTAGCTCGCAAATATCACAAAGAAGGCCAAATGCAAGTTCTCGAGGCGATTCTTGAGCTAACACAGAAAGGGAGAAGGGTTTACTTATTCACCATTTCATAAAATGGAAAATATAATAGGGCTTAAGGTTTATTAAAATATTCAAATTGCTCTTTAATAAAATGCAATATGATGCTCATGCAATGATGGCAATTTTTAATTAGGGTATTACCCGAGCTATTCCACTTTTTCCCCGAAAAAATGACAACACAGCGTATATGTAGAGGGGGATTGAAATTATTCCCTTACCAAGCATGGATTAATATAATACACCCTGCTTATAATGAGATTGATTGGTCAGATAAGACAACAATTTATTGTTTGGAAATGGTAATGAGAGAACGTTCAATTTGACCCGCTCTTGCATGACATGGCAATTATATCTGCTATATCATGACAAATTATGTGTTTTTTTGGCTTTTACAATGCCAACCCCTTCTCAAAAAATGGCATTTGCCCTGTAACATCATGCCAATTAGAGGATACCCCGTGCGTTGCTGCGGGAATTGGTTGGTGAAATTTGGCTTGATAACATGAGAAGAAAATTAAAGATACATATGACTTATTGTATTTTTTTAATAATTGTAGAATATTTATTGAATATAAGTAGAATAGTTGAATGAAAAACATTATCCCATGCATTGTTGAATGTTGTGGTGAGTTTTTTTTCCGTACATGATTGCATGTTGAGGTGGGGCATATGTCATTCTTAATTGTATGATGAGATGGCATACTTGCATATTGAAATAAATAAGTTAGTGAGGATGACTCTCTTAGATATATAGGGTTCCTGAAATATGGTGGCAACTTTCTGCGTTTTATCGTGGCAATCCTCTGTTCTTTCATGGCAATTCCCTAAGATGTTACAGGGCAATTCCTAACATGATAACTTTTATCCTATATGTACCATGTCAATTATCTCGCTGCATCATTGCCATGTTATGCATATATATTATGCCGATTCTCAATGTTGCAGCATGAAGGTTGTTGAACATATATTTTTGCAAATTTCTTTGTTGTAGCATGACAATTCTCTCCGCTAACAAACATCGCGATTGCATGGCAATTCCAATGGGGGTGGGGGGGGGGGGGGGGGGGTGGGTGAATGATTCGACGGTGAGGACTCCAGTGAGGGCGAGTCTTCGTCATCCGCACAACGTCGTTCACTCACAGGAGCATCCCAGCACGAGCGGCGTCGTTCACTCACGAGAGCCTTCCGGCGCATACGACCGTTCGCGCACCATGGTTCCTAGGAGCATATGTTTGCTTTCTACTATTAGAATCCTTATTGCTTTTTAGTGTAAGCTATCAAACATTTTTCTAGAAAAAACTGTGTTATAGGTGGCGCGAAGGCAGCGCTTGGCTATATGTCGCTTATAGTGACCCCGAAGGAGGGCTCGCCTAAGAAGCCCTCTAAATTGGCCGACCCTGCGCGGGAGGAGCGCTGCTCCCCAGCTCATGTTTATTTTTCCCTTTATTCATTTACTTATATTACAAAAAGTATTTACCCTTAAATTTAGAAAATGCTCATCATGTGTTCAAAAAAATTTATACAACCCGCGTAATTCAAATAAAATGTTGATAGATTTAAGAGAATGTACGTACCATTTAAACATGCTCACGTGTTTTGGAAAAAAAAGTGAAAATTTTAAATTTACAAAATATAAAATGTTCACGTAATTAAAAAATCATATCCCTGCTACTTAAAAAATAATAGTGTTTCTTTTCCTGCCAAGCGAAGTGCTTCGTCCAATCTTCCATCATTTTTCTAAGTATCATTTCTTTGAAACCTGCCTTAACTGTCCCATGGTTGATTTGCCAAATAAAACTTATGTTTCTTTGGTGAGCCAATAAGTAATTACAAAATAAAATCCTAAAATACATGCAGGTAAATCATAGGCATGATTTGATAAATACTACCTCCGTAAACTAATATAAGAGTGTTTAGATTACTATTTTAGTGATCTAAACGCTCTTATATTAGTTTACAAAGGAGTACTTATTTACACAATCACATTAATATGGACTGGTAAATCACATGTTAACATTCTAGAATATTTATACCCGTTGCAACGCACAATCTATTATCTAGAGATTAAAAAAATACCTGACATTATAAAAAAAATGTTCATGTGTTTCAACCAAATGTGTCGTGACATTTCAAAAAACTGTTTATAAAGTGTAGAAAAATGTTCCTGGAGTACAAAATAATGTATGTAGCATTCAAAAATATGTTTAATTTTAAATAAATATTCACGCATTTCAGAAAAATGTTTGTGACATTTATAAAAAGGTTTATACAATGTAAAAAATAACCTGTAGTATAAACAAAATCATACTATTAAAAAATCAACATGTATTTGAAAAATGTTTAACATGTATTCAATTTTTTAAAGTATTTGAATAAAATGTACATCACGTTTTTGAAAATTATTGAATGCGTATCAAATTTGTTTTTTGAAAATAATTCGTATCAAAAAATGGTTCACATATATATTAAAAAATAATTCATCCCGCCCGCGTTACCCGGAACATTACCCGGAACGCAAGACGGTGCCGGCTATTGTAGGGGGAAAATTTCGATGAAAGGCTCGCCTGAGTTTACCAAATCCGGCCGGGTTCGTGATGCGCTTCTTATAACCGGGGGGTTGAATCAAACTCGCCGGCAGGAGCAAGGACGACATGCCGAAGCGCCCGCTGTCGCCTCAGCCGTGTGGGCACAGCAACGCCGCCAAGCGAGGGAACCACCGCGACCGCCGGCAGCAGCCGCGGCGCCGCCATGTGTATCTGGTGGTGGATGACTGGGAGAGAGGATACAGCGTCCGCAAGATCGACGTCGACACCTTCAGCCCGCAGGCGGAGGCGGCTCCGGAGCCGGAGCAGCTGCCGGAGCCGGCCGTGGCGCGGTTCGAGGGCCGCCACGGCCGTCTGGCGTTCTTCGGCGCGCACGGCGCCAAGATACTCGCCATGCCGGCCTACGGCGCCGCCGACTTCCCCGTCTACGACATCGAGACGTCGGGGATCACCCTCTGCGCCTACCCCAACGGCCGCAAGATCTGCGGCCCCCCCTTGCTGGCGTCCGTCGCCGGCAAGCTGTACATGATAGTCGAGTCCTCCCTGGGCGTCCTCGACGCCCAGCCGCCGCCCAACGGTGACGAGTGCAAGACATGGGGCTGGACCTTCTTGCCGGCGCACCTCCCGTCGTTCCAGTCACCGGACGTGAAATCGATGGCCGTGCACCCGGACGGGCGGACGCTCTTCGTCTCCGCCAGGCGGAGAACCTTCTCACTGGACACCAGGAGCCTCGAGTGGACGTGCCAGGGCAACTGGGCCATGCCATTCAGCGGCGAGGCCTACTTTGATCAGGACCTGGATGCCTGGGTGGGGCTCTGCATCCATGAGGGCGGCTTCGGCCATGTCTGCTCCTGCGACGCCGTGCCCGCCGTCGCCGCCGGTGCCCTCCAGACCATGCCGGCGTGGAAGCTGGGGAAGGACCGGCTGTTCCGCGCGGACCGCGAGAGGCACCTTGGCGCCACGCTCCTGTTCATGGGGGACAGCAGCTACTGCCTGCTCGAGTGTGTCTCTACAGCGGCGGCGGCGGAGGCCATGGAGGCCGCCGAGATTGCGGCCGCAATCCAGGTGGCCGAGGCGGCGCAGCAGGCGGCGATTGCGGCGCCGGAGTGGCAGCAGGTGCCGCCGGAGTGGCAGCAGGAGTGGGAGCAGGCGCCGGCGGAGTGGCAGCAGGCGCCGGCGAGGGAGGAGGATTCCGACGACGATCCGGTGGACTGGGATGACCTCGCCAACCGGTCCAGCAGCAACGATGACGGCGGCGACAGCCCGGCCGTGATTGACCTCGTTGATAGCGACAATGAGTAGTTTTTTTACTGTGTTTTTTATTTAATTTGGTTATGTCGTTGTAAGCTTAAGTAGTAGACTTTATGTATGAACTTGTAATCATCGAGTTCGCTCGACTGTGTAAAATATTTTATCTATGTTGAATGAAATTTAAGTGAAATTTCTTTTGTCCATTTCATTCGAGAGTTTTGATTTGATGATGAATTTGTACACGAAAATATGCTAAAACATAATAAAATAGTAAGGATGCTAAAGTACGTGATTGCATGCATGTAACAGAACAAAATTTTGCGAGTGTGTGTGCATCTCGAATGTAGTCCTACATGCACGATATGAACGGAATCAGACAGGAAACACATGTCGCTCAGTGTGTGTCCGGACATCGGTGTAGGGTACTTTAGCCTAGGAAACCCTAGAAAATGCGTCAAGGGTTAAAAAATTGCGAGAATTGACGTGGGTGCTGTGGATGGTGATGGCAACATGTGGAAAAAGTGTCATGACGTTTGACGAAGTAGAAAAAAAACCGTAGTTGGGAACCCACTCCCCGGCAGACCGAGAAGTAGCTGGTTGCATTGGGGCTACGTGATCGCATGCATGCAATTGCACCAAAGTGTGCGTACATGTGGGCACGGCCAACGTAGGCCCCCACGCAAGGTTAGAACGAAAACGGACACAAAACGGACGTTGCGTCACGTCCGGGCAGTGATTTTGCGATTTTCGACCTGGAAAACCCTAGAAAATGCGCCGAGCGCTGGAAAAATACAAGAATTGGCGTGGGTGTTGTGGATGGTGATGGCAACGTGTGGAAAAAGTGTTGTGACGTTTGACGGAGTAAAAAAAACCGTAGTTGGGAACCCCCTCCCCTGCAGACCGAGAAGTAGCTGGTTGCACTGGGGCTACGTGATCGCATGCATGCAATTGCACCAAAGTGTGCGTACATGTGGGCACGGCCAACGTAGGCCCCCACGCAAGATTGGAACGAAACGGACACAAAACGGACGTTGCGTCACGTCCGGGCAGTGTTTTTGCGATTTTCGACCTGAAAAACTGTAGAAAATGCGCCGAGCGCCGGAAAAATACGAGAATTGGCATGGGTGCTGTGGATGGTGATGGAAACGTGTGGAAAAAGTGTCATGACATTTGACGAAGTAGAAAAAAACCCGTAGTTGGGAACCCCCTCCCCGGCAGATCGAAAAGTAGCTGGTGGCACTGGGGCTACGTGATCGCATGCATGCAATTGCACCAAAGTGTGCGTACATGTGGGCACGGCCAACGTAGGCCCCCACGCAAGGTTGGAACGAAAACGGACACAAAACGAACGTTGCGTCACGTCCGGGCAGTGATTTTGCGATTTTCGACCTGGAAAAACCATAGAAAATGCGCCGAGCGCCGGAAAAATACGAGAATTGGCGTGGGTGCTGTGGATGGTGATGGCAACGTGTGGAAAAAGTGTCGTGACGTTTGACGGAGTAAAAAAAACCGTAGTTGGGAACCCCTCCCCGGCAGACCGAGAAGTAGCTGGTTGCACTGGGGCTACGTGATCGCATGCATGCAATTGCACCAAAGTGTGCGTACATGTGGGAATGGCCAACGTAGGCCCCCACGCAAGGTTGGAACGAAAACGGACACAAAACGAACGTTGCGTCACGTCCGGGCAGTGTTTTTGCGATTTTCGACCTGGAAAACCGTAGAAAATGCGCCGAGCGCCGGAAAAATACGAGAATTGGCGTGGGTGCTGTGGATGGTGATGGCAACGTGTGAAAAATGTGTCGTGACGTTTGACGGAGTAGAAAAAAACCCGTAGTTGGGAACCCCTCCCCGGCAGATCGAGAAGTAGCTGGTGGCACTGGGGCTACGTGATCATATGCATGCAATTGCACCAAAGTGTGCGTACATGTGGGCACGGCCAACGTAGGCCCCCACGCAAGGTTGGAACGAAAACGGACACAAAACGGACGTTGCGTCACGTCCGGGCAGTGTTTTTGCGATTTTCGACCTGAAAAACCCTAGAAAATGCGCCGAGTGCCGGAAAAATACGAGAATTGGCGTGGGTGCTGTGGATGGTGATGGCAACGTGTGGAAAAAGTGTCGTGCCATTCGGCGGAGTAAAATGAAAATCGTAGTTGGGAACCGCCTCTCCGGTAGACCGAAACCGGGCTCGTTGCACAAGGTCCACGTGATCGCATGCATGAAATTGCACCAAAGTGTGCGTACATGTGGGCACGGCATACGGAGGGGCCCACGCAAGGTTTGAACGAAAACGGACACCAAACGAACGTCGCGTCACATCCGGGCAGTGTTTTAGGGCATTTTCCTTGGAAAAATCTTAGGAAATACATCGAGCGTCGGAAAAATATGCAAATCGGCGTGGGTGCTGTCGACGGTGATGCCAACATGTGGAAAAAGTATCGTGCCATTCGGCGGAGTAAAATAAAAATCGTAGTTGGGAACCGCCCCTCCGGTAGACCGAAACTGGGCTCGTTGCACAAGGTCCACGTGATCGCACGCATGCAATTGCACCAAATTGTGCGTACATGTGAGCACGGCCTACGTAGGGGCCCCACGCAAGGTTGGAACAAAAACGGACACAAAACGAACGTTGCGTCACGTCCGGGCAGTGTTTTAGGGCATTTTCACCGGGAAAATTCTAGGAAATGCATCGAGCGTCGGAAAAATATGCAAATCGGCATGGGTGCTGTCGATGGTGATGCCAACGTGTGGAAAAAGTCTCGTGCCATTTGGCGGAGTAAAAAATATACTTATCAATCAATATAACTAATGATTGAGAAAAAAAACTAATAAATGTGTTCGTAGAAAAAAAATTAGTGGATAGGCCCCGCGTATACATGCATATCCATCGGGGGTCAAAGCCCAAGTGGACGCCGCCTTCACGCCTCCACGATCGGCAGTCCACGCCGCCAAACCCTAGCCATCTGCGTACGCCTCCCCTGACGCCATCTACGCCCGCGACGCCCCCGACGCCACCTCACGCCGACGCCGCCGACGCCCGCGACGGCCCCGACGGCATCTGCGAACACCTCCCTCAACGCCATCTACGCCCGCAACGCCCCCTACGCCACCTCACGTCGACGCTGCCGACGCCCCCGACGCCCGCGACGGCCCCGTCGCCATGTAACGCCGACGCCCCCAAGTAAGTGAACATAGACGCATAAGGAGTTTTGTCCTGGCTGGATTGCGAACATACGCACTAGGCAAAGCTAGCTAGCCGATCAACCAGAGAGCATACAGTACACTCAAAAACTATTTTGTCAAGCACATGGAGCGTATAGGCATGCATCCGGCAGCTGTTAGCAGACGCTAATTAGCCCGGTCATGTAGCTCCTTCAGTGTAGTTGAGTTAGTTTCATTTGTCATCGCCTTACAATCGATCAAAATTGTATGTAGTATAAGAACACAAGCCAAAGGCCTAGGTAGTTTTGGTAAAACTGAGAAAAATCATGGTTTATAAACCACCAAAGTGTTTGGCTTTATTGTAGTTTTGCTATAGTTTTGGTAATAATTATGGAAGCATGACAACTGATCCTAATTCAGTTTTTGTACGTATATACAGCAGAAAAACCACGGTATAAAAGATACTATGGCATCTTAAACACCTTCCTGTTCTAGTCGAAACACCTCAAAGTATTATTTATGACCTCTTGCAATTTTATTTACGGTTGCGACCGACGCCATCTGCCACCAACGCCACCGCGCCGTCGTCCCAGGGCTGGCCCTAATCCCATGGCACGAGGTACTATGCATTCATCATGTTTATCATGTACCCATATAAAGTAGCTAACATTATTTTTGCTCCTATTCCTAGCGACGGTGGAGTACGGAGAGATTTTTTGTTCGGTTGAGAAGTGGGTGGTGTCTCTTGGTCAGCAAACTAAACTCTAGGCAAAAAAAGCGTTTTGCAAGCACTAGTTTTGAAAAAATGCTGATGATTCCTAGTGTGCTCATGCGAAAATGTTTGCTCAAGTTCATTATTAAACCATATGCGTTGGACAGAAAAAGGTTCATCATGCCATCAAAAAACGGTGCGATATCATTGCGCACCGAAGATGTGTTTGACATTTTCGGGCTACAGAATAAGGGCAAAGATGCCATGAAAGCGCTAGAAAAAGGGGGGTTAAAGGCGAAGGTGAAGGTGCCTAGTCGCTTTCTAGATTCCAATACGGGGGAAATGATGATAGACGAGTTGATTGAGAACATCGTTGGCAGTGGCATGTACGATGATGATTTTCTCCGTAGAATTGTTCTGGTTCTTCTAGGCACGGTTCTTGCACCGCAGTCCACGAAAGAAGTTCCTAATGCTTATTACAAGTTAGTGCACGATGTGGAGGCCATCAAAGCATATAATTGGAACGTGTTTACTTTACGCGTTTGCGTTGAAGGAATCACAAAGACCTTATCAGATCATACAAAATTTACTTGGCCGGTCGGAAACCTTACCCTCCTACAGGTAAATCTTATGGTATATTTGTTTCTTTCAAACTATAGTTTGTGAATTTTTTTTGCTAATATACTTCATGTTCATGCAGTACTTGTTTTGGGAGAACGTGCAGCCACTGGATGATGACGCATTTGATCCACTGGCTCATGAATATCCGCTGATGCTTAATTGGTCAGAAGATGAGGCTAAGAAGCGTGACACGTACGACACGTCATACGGCCGTGGTAATGGGACAGTAAGTTTAATTGGTTCGTACTGCATGCACTACTGTTACTATTTACATGTTGAGAAATTTAAATTGATTTAACCTGTCACAGATTGATGACGTGATCAGTGAGAAGTACAGGCAGACATTAATTGCTCAACAAGGAAGAAAGGCGGAGGAAGAATTAGAGCAAGAAGATCGTGCCCAAAAAAAGAAAGATAATAGAGATGAGGCGTCATCGAGCAGGGATACTACATTACATCAAGTGATGAAATGCATCAAAGATATGCAAAAAGAAATTAAACTTCTCCCTGGAAAATGTGCTGAGGTAATATGAGTGATGTGTACTTCAGTTTACATGGGATTATTCATAATTTATGCATGTAGTTAATGCTTTCGATGTGTCATTGCAGATAGTAGTGGAGAAGCTGGAGAAGAAAGGTCTTGTCTTCAAGCCAAACAAGGGGTCTGATGATGACATTGAGTTTGTGGAGCATAGTGAAGACTGGGTGGGGAAGTATGGTCCATCAAAATATTGGCCAGATGTAGAATCAACTCCTGGAAAAGAAGATATGGACAACAGGGTGGACGCATCCTTCACCACTGGGAACGGGAACAAATTGGCGCGTGAGAAAGGTGTGCATCACAACACACCTGGAACAGGAGATGAAGCCGACCCCTTCATTATTGAGGACAATGGTAATTCACCCAACCCATCTCTTGTGACGGTAGACACGAAGGACTTTCCAACTATTAATTCAACCCCCAAGAATATTAATGAAGTGTCAGACGGGTCTAGCGCCGATAAATCTGAGGAGATTAGTATGGATAGTCTGAACACCCGTATTAAAAATGCGAAAGAAAATGGCACTGAGGAGAATGATGGGAAGGAAAATGATGGGAAGGAGAATGATGGGAAACGCAAAAGGAAACAGTCAAAATACTGTCTTTCACCTTACCAGCAGAACGGTGGACGTAAACGTGCAAAGAAAAGTAAGTGCTACGTAATTTATTCTTGCAACATACTTCTGTCCTTGCATGCACACTTTATTAACTCATTGTTTCTTACTATTTTAGGTCTATTTGGTATGAGAGCTTCTATGATTAGTACTGATTACATTAATGAGGATCACATAGAGGCCGCGAAGTTTTATATCCGGACACTGGCAGAGTCGGAGAAGCTTTGCAGAAAAACTGTTGTGCACATGATGGGAATTGGTGGGGAAACATGTACACCTGATATGCTTCAAGCCATCATTTCAAAAAAGTGGTTGCACGGCGGTGTAAGTATTAGCACCAAGTTATTAAGTTCTACATGTCATTTACATAAATTATCTAATAGGAGTATTGCTGTTATGTTATTTTGTAGGTCATCAATAGTTATTGCAACCATATGCAGACCCATAATCCTCGTGCTGACCGTCACATATTATCATCTTGGGTGTCCCACTGGCTTATTCTTCGTGCTGATGGAAAGGTTAACAACTCTAAGAGGCATTTTATGGATCATTTCACAAACCAAACTAAAATGGTGTCTAGAGTTACTGAAGAGTATTTCATCAAAGATAAGGTACTTCAGTTTAGTATGATCATTCATAATAATAACTATCTGTGTGTACACCAACATGAATAAACTTTGTTGTAGGCATACTTTCCGTTTCATGTGGAAGAAAATTATTGGATAACAGTTCTTATGCACAACAAGAAAAAAGAGTTTCAAGTTTTAAACTCTACTGGTAAATGCAGCAAAAGAGTTCTTGCAAAGATTGCTAAGCTGGTAAGCTTACAACGTTACATAAAACAATATATAGTTATTCGAAACGTACTTCATATGGATTTGTCATTTTTATTTCAGAGGGCAGAAATAGCTAATGATACAAATGAGGTGAATGCTCTTATTGGAACGGAACATCCTGACGTATCTTCCTGGCCAATAAGGGAATACGATATGCCGTCACAAACAGACGGGTATATTGCAAATGTTGAATTAGTATGTACTTGTCTGATCCATCAATAATTGACTTGTGGTTTCTTGCAGAGTCTCTTGTGGTATTTTCGTAGTGAAATGCGTTCAAAACTGGGACGGAGATGATTGGACATTTGAGTTTGATCAACATGAGGTTAATGCTTCAAGGGGACGCATTCTAGCTGAAATACTTTTTTCAGAGTGCAACACGAAGGAAGTAGTGAAAGAGAAGATCCTCAAGATCATGGAGAAGAAATGAATCGGAGGATGGGGTGTTGGCTATTATCTCCACTAAATAAACGTGCCGTTGTCGGTACTTGATACAATTTTCATAATAAGACATCTCTATATTGTAATGCGGCATGGTTTAGCATGTTCCGCAACTAAATAAATGTGTCGTGGTCGGTATTTGCTACAATATCTATTTTTCAATGTCACTCTTATTTGCATCGTTGTCAGTGACACTCTTATTTGCATCATTGTGGGTGATGATTTTTCAACTTGTTATATAGTGTGATGATTACGCCGCCGTGGTCGGCCTGGTGTTGCTAGTTTATATTGTTTTGTATATTGTAGTGTGATGTAATGTGGACGCCGGCTGCTTTTTGTCAAAAAAAAGCTTAGAAAAAAATGCCCAACCACCTCAGCCGGGTCCATAGTAGCGAACATATCATACCCAAATCAAGCCCGAAGGGGGCGACTCGAGCGGCTGATAGAGCCCACTAATGGGCCCGGCAACGGGGTCCAACGGGGCTGCAGGCGGTAATAAGAGAGGAGCTCGGTGGAGGGGGCGGAGGCAGCTATTTAGGTCGCTCCTCGCGCCCCCCGGCTTCCGAGGTGGTACTAAATATGGCGCCCCCATGGCGCCCGACGCTGCACTTGGTTGCCGTAAGGCTCAGGAGGCCTAATGTGCGTTGTCTCAGGCCGGCCCAGTTCGGCCCAATGAAGGCACGCGGCCAGTCGCCCCCTCCCCCGGCCCACGCCCACTCCCCTCCCCCGCGCGTCGCTGAACTCAGGGTTTAGTCCCACCTCGGAAGCGGGGGCGGGCGAGGACCGGCTTAAATACCTACCTCCGCCCCCTCCGCCGAGCTACTCTCTACTTAGTAACCGCAGCCCCGTTGGACCCCGTGTCTGGGCCCATTAGTGGGCTGCATCGGCCGCCCGAGTCGCCTTTGGGCTAGATTTGGGTAGGTTCTGCCTGCTACTATGGGCCCGGCAGAGGTATTTGGGCAAATTTTTTTCCGAACTTGCTACTTTGGACAGAAGCAGCGGCCGGTCGCATTTCAAAACAATACAAAGGGAATCACAGTACAAAATAGCAGCGTCCGGCCGCATTTTATCAATGTACAATGAATACAAATCAGGTCTAGTAATCATCATAAAAATTAAACAGAGTTTCGAAACTGCGAGTAAAAATTGCAGTACATATCAAGTTTTCTGGCACACATGTGCGAATAAAAATAGCATAGGTTATTCAGACATGACTCGTGCGATCACTTTTATTCTTCCTACAAACCAAGCTGCGTCTCTACGCCCAGTTCCTGAACAAAACATAAAGAAATGGGTGAGCAAATATAGTTGGTAAAATCAAAATAGCAACATAACAAAAATAAAAAGGTTGCAACTCACTTCTCGTTCTTACTGCATGTAGCCTTGTTATGACCTGGGAGACCACACAGACTGCACAAAGGACCACTTTTCTTCTCTGTAAAATCTTTTGGCCTACCATTCTTTGTAACGTCGGGGCTCCCCTTTGATCGCCCCTTCTTAGGTGCACCCTTCGTCGAAACTTTCTGAGGATCACCAATACCAGGCTCAACTTGTTGCGCCTGACTTGCCTCCTTCTTCAGCATAGCATACCTTTTACTTCCTATAAGTTCCTCCTCTGAAATCTTTTTCTACGCTATTATGTTGTCCAGACACTTCATCAACTCGTCGTACAAGAAGGGATCATTTGCTACAACATGAGCAGCTTCTGCGGTTTTAATGGTTATTGCACTATACCGTTCTCTCTCCAATGGCCCTGACCAACCCCATCCAAACATATCACTCTTCCGCTGGACAGGCAACCCATCTCTCGCATGTTTGGACAACCGATGCAGGACACAACACTTTGGTATTTCAGTTAATTTCAGATGATGGAGAACAAACAGAATGTGTTTGCATGGCAGCCCTTTCCGAACCATCCTAAGACAACTGCATGTAATAGTTTCTTCTGAGTTACCTGGTTCATAAACAACATTGTACCTGAACTTGTGGTTATCCTTCCATGTCACCATGAATGTCTGACGGCCAATTCCCACGAGCGTCTCAAATATCTCCAACTGACCCATCTTATGCAAATCATCTTGCAGGATGTAGAAATTAGCAGGTGTGAATACTTTGGCGGCATGCTCCTCAAGGGCCTTATATTCAGTAACCGATGGTGGTTCCTTCTGGAATGCCTCGCAGTCATCGTACGCCTCATTCTCACGCAGGCAAACTATACAGTTCTCATAATGCACCACCAAATCTACAATAGTCATACCGTAGTCCAGGTGAAGGTGAAGGCAGGAGTTGAGGCTTTCACTCCTCTGGTTACTTCGCATACCAAGGAAAAAACCATCGGAAAGATATGAAGCTGCCCACAGTCTCCTCTTCCTGTACATCCTGTCAAGCCACTCTTCAGTTCTATCCGTCTTCCATTTATCATAGAAAGCTTTCCATCTCTGCTCAAAGTTCGCTTGAGAGGTGGCATAGTACAAGAGCGATCTGAACTCATCCAGTGACTTGTAATGCAGGTGCCTTTGCATATTTTTTTCGATATGCCAGGAGCAAAGATGATGGAAAACATCTGAAAGGACAGTCCGAATAGCCCGGATCATTGCAGCGTCACCGTCTGTGATGATTGACTTTGGCTTCACCTGGCAATTTGCCTTCATAAATGTCTGCAGCAGCCACACGTATGTCCCTTCCGTCTCGTCAGCAATGATGACACAACCAAACACTGTGGTGCAACGGTGGTTGTTAACCCCGACAAAGGGGACGA
This sequence comes from Triticum urartu, assembly GCF_003073215.2. NCBI lineage: Eukaryota > Viridiplantae > Streptophyta > Magnoliopsida > Poales > Poaceae > Triticum > Triticum urartu. Next base: position 567,164,355 of record NC_053028.1, read on the forward strand.
ACGGCATACCGTATCTGTTCGTCTTATACGTGCTATCAAACACGACCACATCTCCGTAGTCCTGATAGTCCCTCCACGACTGTGCATCGCACCAGAACATACTCTTCAGTCTCCCTTCCTTGTCTTGCACATACTCAAAAAAACTCAGGGTCCTTCTCCTTCCTGCTCCTCATAATGCCAACTGCCGTTTTTGCATCACCCTTTGCAATGAGCTTCATTTTTTCTCTGCAGCAAAGATTGTAAATGTCCCTCCTGATAAGCCCGCACTTATCGTACGAACCGTATCTGCTGATGAAGTTGTTCATTATAATATGCTTTCTTATCCCGGCTGCTTCCATCGCCAATATCTCGGCCCTCTGGCCATCTCCAATCCGTCTGTGTGACCACAAAAAACAAACCTCGTCGGGACGAGCCATCGCGTGGTTGTGATCATCCACGAATGATGCGACGAACCAAACGCCACGTTCTCTGTCCAGCTTCACCACCATATGTGCACCGCAGTCGCAACGAGTCTCCGGTCTAAGCCTGCGCTTGCGGCCCTCCATGGTTATGAACTTGTTCTGCCTTCTCCCTGCCCTGGAGCAAAGAAACCGCCAGTACCGTATCATTCCCGAAGCACCTCGTTTCACCTTCTGTTTCCTGATACTAAACCCGTGCTCTCTGGCGTGATTGTTGTAGAATATGTATGCATCCCCTTATGACCGAAAGGTCATACCCATGACCTTCCAATGTGTCTCAAGCATCTTCTGCTGCCTTTGAGACTCCTCAATATCGATCTCTCCCTCATCGTGATCAACGCTAGGACCATCTGACTCATCCTACAACATTCATTTGAAAATATATATGTCAATAACTATCATTTAAACCCTCATTTAAATCATAGTATTGATCGATGTACAACATCTATCAACTAACCTGGCTCAAATTATCTGCAAATGATTCCTGCCAACTATGTTGCACATTGTCAACATCCACATCTTCCTGCAAATTTGTACACATAGTTAGCCATGCCATACTTTGCAAATTCAAAAATAAAATCAAAATATATGCCACTTACATTTTCACTATTTGCGCCATGTTCATTACTATGAAAATCATCCGGAGGTAAGATATCATATGACGAGACGGAATCATTGTCGCTGCTGTCATCATCTTGGTTCAAATTATCATTATCAGTCTTAGTCACCTTATCAGTATCATTCTCGTCCCTCCCGAATGCGGATTCTTCGTCCATGTCAACACGCCTAGCTAACTCACAAAACTGCAAAACATTTGAAGTGTTCATTACAACAATGACAAAAACTCATGTTGGTTTGCAAAAAAAGAGAAAGACGTATAATCCATGAACCCAGCAGCTACCATGAATTTTTTCTTAATGCAATGGATCAAACAACACTTTTTTGTGTTGTGTGAAACAACTAGTTGAGGTTGCCCAGCGGTGTGTGCATATTGTGTGATGTCGTCATGACAAAAATAAGCGTTCTTTAAATTAACTAGCCCTAACTTCTATCCTAGATTCGCCACTTAACTAGCCCTAACTTCTATCCTATATTCGCCACTTAACTAGCCCTAACTTCTATCCATCATGCCCGCTAGGTTTAGATGACAAACCTTGCCCCGCGGTGTAGGCATCGCCGGCGTTCGACGACGGCAGCTGTCCCCGCCTTGAATCTACCAGCCGGCCACGTGCACGACGAGCCACCGGCCGGATGTTTGGTAGGATCCGTGACGGGGGGTGGGGAGACTGGTCCGGATGCGGCGTGTCACGTCGGGCCCTTCATGTTCGGGGGGTGGATGATGACGGTGAGATGCAGCGACGCACGCCGTTGGGACGGCGACGGTGGCGTTTGACGGGGTCGCACGGCGGCGATCCGCGGCGTCGGCGATCGGATGGGGCGGGCGAGTACACGAGGTGGGCGGTGGAGTAGACGGGGTGCCTTCACGTCTGGGCGGTGGACGATGACGATGAGATGCTGCGACGCACTCCGTTGGGACGGCGACGGCGGCTTCGGACGAGCTCGGACGGCGGCGGCGGACGAGGTCGGAGGGCGGAGATCCGCGGCGGCGGCGATCGGATGGGGCGGCCGAGTAGACGGGGTCGCGGGCGAGTAGATGGGGTGGGAGGGTAGATCGTGCAGGCAGTTTTTTTTCCCATGCGCACGGTCTACGTACGCCAGCTACAACCGTATAATACGATGTGGGCATACCCTTCTTTCGTATGACTATTCTGCCCTTCTACGTTTTGTTGGGGGGGGGGGAGGGGGGGTCTACCGAAGCAAGCCCCAACACAGAAAGAGATCTAGTGGCAGATGCTTGCATACATCATACTGATCAGATTCAGATCCAATGCTTTTACATGAAACAATACCCTTGCATTAATTGATCATTGTGATCATAATGCACAGTAACTAGTGGCCAAATTAAGAATCTCACTAGCACTACTGGAAAACATGCCATTGAGATACTCCTACACACTTGCAAACTATAGATTACACAGTTTGCTTCCTCTGCTTTTCTCAGCTAATTAAGAGTACCACCAGGCTTCCTCTGCTTCCTCTGCCTACTCTGCTTCCTCTGCTTTGCTTCCTCTGATGTAAGACTACCACCAGCCTTCATGCATGTCCCGTTGACGAGCCATGGCAATGAGTTGAGCTTGATAACGCCATGCTTCCTGCCTTGCTTGTAGTAGCTCCTCGGGGGACCTGGTCACGTCGGATGGATCGATCCACGGGTCGTTCAACTGCACGGTGTCCACCATCTGCTCCACCTTCCGCCAGGCCTCCGCCCGGCAGCGCTCGATGTCGCGCCGACGGCCGGCCTCTTCTTCTTGGGCGGCAGCGCGAGCCATGGCGAGGCGGGCGTTCTGGATCAGTTTGCGCATGCTCGGTTGCGTCGCAGTCTCCGGCGAGCTGGCCACGGGGTTCTTGGTCGCCGTTGGGCTTCTTGGATCCTCGCCGCTACTGCTGGTGCCGGGACACGGAAGGCTGTTGCTGTTGATCTTGGCGGCAACAGCGGCATTGAGGAGCTCGCCCCCGGAGCAGGTATCGCGTGCGCGCTTCGCCAGCGGCTGCCCGTCGCGCACGGACATGGGCCGCTTCGGCGTCTTGGCAGCGGCGGGATTCGCCATCAAGGCAGGGTTTACGGGGACGCGGGAAGAGCAGGGGTCGAGGTCGGCGGCGGCGCTACGGCGCGGGAACAGAGACGGCGGGAGCACCGTGGTGGCGCCCATGGTCGCGGCCGTGGGATCGCGAGAGCAACGATCAAGCGAACGCGATCCGGCGTTGGCAGAGATTGATCGGGAAACGGGGCGAGCAAGAAAAGAAGGACGCGGGAGAGACAGAGCAAGCAATTTGAATCTGAGTCGGCCCAGGCATAGCCAAAACGCGCACTAATGGATCCGAGGCTGATCGGAGGCTGATCGTTCCAACTAGTAGCAACTCCTTTCCTTGTGCTTTGTTAGCTTTGCCGACTTCAGTTCAGAGTCAAACATCGTAACCAGCATTTTTTTTAGAAAAGAAGGATGATCTCCGACCTTTACATATGATGCATGCGGTCATTTTATTAATTATTCTCACAAGACCTTACAAAGTTATACAACAGTCAAACTAAAGCCACTGTCTAAGCAACAAATGTCACTACACCTATCCAATTGATGAAGGGACGCTGATAGCCTGGGTCTAATACCAAACAGACATCGCAGCCAAACCTAAACATCTAAGACCCGAGGTCCCAACCAGGACGCCCGCCTGGTATGGGGCACCTACCAGTCTGGCGCACTCCTCAACCAGGACGTCTGCCGGGTATGAGGCTGCCGCAGCCACCTGCCACGAGTCCATCTTCAGAGTTGTACTGTTGCATCTACCGTGCCAGGTCTCTCTACCATCGACGCTACCACGACGCCAGACATCGCTGTCCTTCTGCGCGAGTCCATCCTCCCGCATCGAACTCCGAATCTGCACTGCACCACGCCGTCAAGATCCGTCGCCATCAATGTGTAGGATGAAGCATCACTCCACCAAAGACGCCGCCCGCTGGTCCCGCGAAGCCGAGTGCACCTCCAAGAATGCCTCCCCAAAGGGGGTTACGACACATGAATGCCGCCAACATCCTATCAGCTGATCTAGGGTTTTCCCCGGAGGTATTGAGTGGAGTTGGGAGATTCACCTCGATGATGCCTTCATGAAGGAAACGATGATAAGGGCATCGTCATCACCGGCTCCGGCCATCAACCGAAGACCAGGTTTTCACCCCGATCCGTCCCAAGAAATCCGCCCAACAACCTGTGCACCGTCTCGACCACCTTCAAAGCCCCAGATCCAGCCGCCTAGATCCGGCGACCAACCGCAGCAACAGTGCCACCGTGGGATCCCTGGCGCACCGGCCACTGCCTGAGTGTGTCACCACTGGAGCCTAGGAGGAGGGCTCCCACCCCGCCTCGCCAAGCCGCGAGAGCCGCCGAGAAGGATCCCGCGCGCTCGTCACCGTCTCTGATCCGAACCAATCCAAAGCAGATCGCCGTCACAGATCCGCCTTGGACAGGGACTACACCACGCCATGCCGCCGCGGGAAGCCCTAGCTTCACCAGCCGCCACCTTGGGATCCAGACGGAACCTCGCCGCTGCCACCGGCCAAGTTCCGCCACCGCCGACCGGCCACTGCGACCTCCGCCGCCATGCCGCCGACGGATCTGGGCGAGGATAGCCATCCTCCCCGAGGACACACGCCGCAGCCTCTTCTCCACGTACTCGCACGAGAAGCCACCTTGGCCGCGTCCCCACCCCTCGCCGGATGCCGCGCACGTGCCACCTCGCCGCCGGCGAAGGCCGCCGTGCCATGAGGAGACCCACATGAAGCCGCCACACAGCTCGGCATCGACCCATCTGCAGCCGCGCCATGGGGCCGCCGCCGTCAAGATCGTCGCCGCCGCGCCGCCAGGATACGCGCGCCCCGGCGCCTCCGCTCGGCCTGGCCGCTCCCGCAGCCCACGAATGTGAGGAGGGGAGAAGGCCCCCGCCGCCAGCCACCGCAGGGGGCTTTGCCCTGGCGGCTCTGGCCGGCGGCGGTAGGGAAGGGGAGGAGGAGGAGGGCTAGCGGCAAGGGGTGGCGGCGCCGCACGTGTCGCCCGCGGGAGGGCCAGCATGGTGCATTAGGAACTTTTTTTCTTTTCATCTTGATGAAACGCCCTTATTTTGAGATCCTGATGTGTTTGTGGTGTGTTTTCCATGTCCACAGATCTTAACTCTGAGCTCTGTGGTTGCTGCTTGTCAAGTTGAAGAAGTTTGATGATTTCTCATTTCTCAAGTTGAATGTGCCGGCTAACTATCAGTTTTGGTTTGCAAACACTTGTTCTCATGTCCTTCTCCATGTCCCCATAACTGTTCCCAAATATGAGCAATCCCGAGTAAACTTCGCTGAAACTGGAATAGTAACAAGTAACAAGAAAGCATGAAACATCATATATCTGAATTACCACAATGCAGCTGATGGAACATCATTCTGGTAGCTGCTACCACAGAAACATGCTTTTATTTTCACTCTGCGAAAATGCTCTCAGTATCTCGAATATGTACGCTACATGACCCGTAAAAAGCCCACAATCCTTACTCACATTTTTGTATTATACTACTATATGGCACTGAATGTTGTTCATCATGTCAAACCTCTGGGTCCAGGATGATTCGAACTCTAGTCGACATTGGAGCGGAACTCATTATGGTTACGTCTATTGTCCTGCTTAATTGGCCCACGTATGTCGATGTCAGACGACATCTCTTTTCTATAGTTACCAAAGCATCTTTTGTACAAAGTTTTGTGAATCAATCCTTTGTATTTTCAAAGGAAATAAACCATTAGCCTACCCAATGGTAAAAAAATCCTATCAGGTGACATCTCTTTTCTATACGATCTGAGATAACTTAAAACCTGACTGAAAAAAAGTTGACTGAATGTGCCTTTCTATTACTTCACAAAAAGGGCACAGTTGTACAAGAGACTGATGAAGACACATGCAAAATCTGAAGAAAAAAAATGCAGAAACTGAAGACCTGAGAATAACTCCAATAAATACAGTGATGGGAGGAGAGATGCTTTGGTTTGGTTAGTCTATGGGAGGAGAGATTTTACAAACTCTAACACTGAACAAGGATGATGCAGAAAAATACTGAAAGAAAGCTGAGAACTAGGCTACAAATTAAGTAAGAGAGAATGGGATTCTTACCTTATGGTCCATGCAAAAAAAAGACCTTAAAAAATAAAAGATACCCATATTGCTGCTTGGATTCCTGTACAAAAAAAGGACATATAAAAAAATGAGCCGTGATAAAAATTTGCAAACATAGTTAAATGAACACATCAGGGGGGGGGGGGGGGGGGTTTGTAACAAAAACGGGGGGGGGGGGGGGGGGGAGCTTAGTACCAAAAAGACAAAAAAAAGCAAATAACTGACCTTGAAGAAATTAGCTCAACCGGGGATCAGTAAGTGCAGATTGACTAGGAACTGGGGGCAAAAAAGATGGAAGACAATGGCTAAAAATTACCTCTACAGGGAGCAGTAGGTGTAACATGGCTTCAAAACTGACCTACCATACGAAAACATGAAAAACAAATAATGATAAAATTCAGCAATGCCAGATGAGTTTATCACACTTTAGCTGCAGGAAAAAGGCCAGGCCATCTCAACAAGCAGATTAACAAACAAAATTACTCAAACAATTAATACTGGTTAAAAAAAAGGTTTCAGGTAGCTTGGGAGCAAAATCATACAGAAAAACCAGCTCGAGAACTGAAATACAAATTGTTGAACTCACAGAAAACTATAACGATGAAATGAGACGAGTGCACGCGGCCTCCTGACTAAACTGGAGCAACTCTCAGATCCTGTTAATGATCATAATCATTTTGAATTCCTCAAAGGGGAACATACAACAGATGGAAACATAGAAAGAGATCTAGTGGCGGATGCTTGCATACATCATACTGATCAGATCCAATGTTTTTACATGAAACAAAACCCTTGCATTAATTGATCAATTGTGATCATAATGCACACTAATTAATGGCCAAATTAAGAATCCCACTCGCGCTACTGGAAAAATGCTTTTCTCAGCAACTAAGTTGACAACTTGTAGGTTATCCTCTGCTTCCTCTGCTTTTCTCAGCAACAAGCCTTCACTGCTGATGATTTCTGCCTCTGCTTCCATCACTTGAGCACACATCCGTGGATTTGCGTCGCTTGAGCAACGCATCCATGCATGTCCCGTTGATGAGCCATGGCAATGAGCTGAGCTTGATAACGCCATGCCTCCTGTCTTGCTCGGAGCAGCTCCTCAGGGGACTTGGTCACGTCGGAGGGATCGATCCACGGGTCGTTGAACTGCACGGTGTCCACCATTTGCTCCACCTTCCGCTGGGCCTCCGCTCGGCTGCGCTCGATGTCGCGCCGACGGCCGGCCTCTTCTTCTTGGGCGGCAACGCGAGCCATGGCGAGGCAGGCCTTCTGGACCAGCTCGCGCATGCTGGCCGGTGGATTCGGTTGCGGCGCGGCCTCCGGCGAGCCGGCCACGGGGTTCTTGGTCGCGGAGGGGTGGCGGCACGTCGGGCTTCTCGGATCCTCGCCGCTGCTGCTGGTGCTGGGACACGGAAGGCCGCTGCTGCTGATCTTGGCGGCGACCGCGTCATGGAGGAGCTCGTCCCCGGAGCAGGCACCGCGTGCGCGCTTCGCCGGCGGCTGCCCGTCGCACACGGGCATGGGCCGCTTCGGCCCTCTTGGCAGCAGCCGCGGGGTTCGCCATCAAGGCAGGGTTTATGCGCACGCGGGAGGAGCAGCGGTGGAGGTCGGCGGCTGCGAGCAGAGACGGCGGGAGCGCCGTGGTGCCGCCCATGGTCGCGGACGTGGGATCGCGGGAGCAACGATGAACGATCCGGCGTCGGGAGAGGGAGGAAGGTGGGTCGAGGGAGGCTGATCGGAGGGCGAGGTCAGATTGATCGGGCGAGCAAGAAAAGAGGGACGCGGGAGACAGAGAAGTGGCGGCAAGCAATTTGAATCCGAGTCGGCCCAGGCTTAGCCAAAACGCGCACTAATGTCTGAATCCGACTTCAGTTCAGAATTAAACATCTTAACCAGCATGGTGCATTAGGAACTTCTTTTTTTTTTAATCTTGAACAGCGCTTATTTTGAGATCCTGCTTGTCAAGCTGATTTCTCATTTCTCAAGTTGAATGTGCTTTGGTTTGCAAACACTTGTTCTCATGCCCTTCTCCATGTCCCCATAACTGTTCACAAATATAAGCAATCCCGGGTAAACTTCGCTGAAACTGGAATCGTAACAACAAAGCATGAAACATCCTATATCTGAATTACTACAATGCAGCTGATGGAAAAGCAGTCTGGTAGCTGGTACCACAGAAACATATTTATTTTCACTCTGCGAAGTTGGTCTCAATATCTCGAATATGTACGCTACATGACCCGTAAAAAGCCCACAATATGTACTCACATTTCGTATTATATATGGTATTTAATGTTGTGCATCATATCAAACATCTGGGTCGAGAATGATTCGAACTCTAGTCGACATTGGAGCGGAACTCGTTATGATTATGTCTATTGTCATGCTTGATTGGGCCACCTATGTCAATGCAGCACACCCATGGATCAGCGTGGTGGGCTGCTTAGCCTTCTGAGTTCAGCATTGCAGCAACATCTGTCATGGTGGGTCGGTCTGCTGGGTCTTCCTGAGCACAAACCAGTGCCACTTGAGCACATTTCATTATCTCGGCGACTTCATATCCGCCCCCTAGCAATGGATCCACAAGCTCATGCAACCTTTGTTCCTTCCACATACGCCAGGCCTGAAATAGTTTTTCAACAAGCTTGATAGGAGAGAACTGCAGCGCAAAAGAAGGAAAATAATCTGGCAACAAAAGTAAACATCTCGTGAATGTGAACTAGTAGTGATCAAATATTGATGGTGTCTCTGGCCAAGTTTTGCCGTTCAAGTTGATCATACTCTTTTAAACTGGTAGTTGTAGTTCGTTAAACTACTGATGACAAATGCTATTTAGGGAAGGAAATGTTGGAAATATTAGCAATTTACCGAATGATTTTATTAACAGAAATACTAGATAAAGCACGACTAGTATAGCAGTGATAAAACAGGTCATGCGATTTGACAAAGAGAAGGTAAACAACAACTTCATATATGAACTGTAACTAAACACATCTAGAGCAGACAGTATAGCAAGTTGCATATATGAAACAGAGTCTAACATATCTAAGGCAAACACTAGAACAAGAAACTGTAGCAGGGCCTCTAATAGAAAGAGGAAGAACACGTACGAGACAGTAGCAGCAGAAGCGCTGGACATGGGGTCGGTGTCCTCGCCAGCCATGTCGTCGAGGAGGTTGTCGACGTCGGGGAAGAAGTCGTCGTCGGGAAAGTAGTCGTCGGAGTTCGGGGCATCCGTGACGAAGAAGTCAGTAGTCGCGCGAAGCGCTCCCCAAAAACCTTATCACCCTTCTCCCGTACAGAACTCAAAAGGTGCGGTTTCAAAGGCCTATTGTCCCGACCTGCGGTGCACGCTGCAAGCCGGGTGGAGAAGAACGTAGCAGCAGCGCAGTGCTTAGGAACTGTGGTGAGAGAAGAAGAAGTTTTGATGTATCTCTCTGAGAGGAGAGACCTCCCTTTTATAGGCGCAAGAGAAGGAGGCGAGAGGCTGCGCCGGGAGATGAAGGGAACGAGGGAGACGAAACGAACAGGCAGCAGGCGAAGAGGTGCGCCGTTCATATTCAATCTCCACTACAGCAAAAATGTTTCAGCTTCCGCGTGACCTTTTGTATACCCGTCGTGCGTGGGAAAAATTTAGACATCGGCTCGGCTCATTCCCACAACCTGCGGCGCGGCGCGACGAGGCGTGGCGAGGTGGTCGGCGGAGGAGGAGCGCGCGTGGATGTCCCTCTCGTTCTCATCCTCATACATGTGGAGAAAGAGCCTCCCTTATAAAGAGGTCGAACTCTCTCTAAACTAGCAATGTGGGACTAAACTTTAGTTCCACCTCTTGCCTTGCACGAATGGGCTGCGTGGGCCTCTAGGATTTATTAGGAATTTCTGAAACTGCTATTGGGCTAGGCCCAAAATAGACAAAATTCCAGCAATCCCCACTAGATCCCAGGGGCACACAAAATCTGCATTTGGTTCCAAAACATTGTTTTATATACCGATACTACAGTGGAGACTGTTAAGTTGAACTTCCACCTAGAACTCTATGCTACACTAGTAAGCAACTTGGACAGTGGACTGGACCTTGAATTGCAAGTTTTCTGTGAATCTAGCTTCACATAAAGCCTTGACCGATACGTGGCTACAGTGGGTCTTCCCCGCGGGTGGAGCTTATGCGTCATACTCCGAGACCTTTCATGAGTTTGCTAGAGAGAACCCTACTCTTATAGATTGTGACGTTTAACAATCAGACTCATATAGGTGCGTTCTTCAAAAGATGTTCTGTAGGATGACATCTCTGCTTCAATGAGCCACTTAGAACACATTAAGTTATACATCAAACCTGCCATGTAGATTAAGAGAGTATTGCATCTTTATGGAGTGGTATTGTTAATAGTAAGGATACTCTCCTCTCAGTTGACCAATAGCTTGTCTTCCACATCTAATTCACGGGATCTCCGATCACATAGACTAGGTTACCACTGTCTCATATTGTGGGTCTCATACCCATCTCCCTCGATGCATTATCTATCACATTACGTGATAGACCCTTAGTGAAAGGATCTGCCAGATTTTTAGACGTTTGGATATAATCCAATGCAATAAATCCGGATTTTCTCATTTTCCTGACAGACTTTAACCTTCTCTAAGCGTGTCTTGATGACTTCATGTTATCCTTTGAGCTTCTCACTTTTGTGATTACAGTTTGATTGTCGCAGTTCATAAGGATACCCGGTACAGGTTTCTCAACAACCGGCAAGTCATTCAAGAGCCGACGAAGCCAATCTGCTTCGACCGTAGCTGTATCTAGTGTTGTGAGTTCTGCTTCCATTGTTGACCTCGTTAAGATGGTCTGCTTACAATACTTCCAAGAAACAGCGCCACCTCCATGAGTGAATACATATCCGCTCGTGGCCTTTATCGCATCAGCATCTGAGATCCAGTTTGAGTCACTATACCCTTCAAGCACCTTTGGGTGCCCAGTGTAGTGAATTCCATAATTAGTAGTGCCTTTCAAATAATGCAAAACTCTCTCTAGAGCTTTCCAATGCACATCTCCTGGTTTTTAAACAAACCGACTCAGTTTGCTAACAGCAAAAGAGATGTCATGTCTTGTAGCACTGGCTAAGTAATAAGCGAGCCAGTAATATGAGAATATTTCAATTGATCTCTAGTAATTCTTCGATTCTTTCAAAGCAGCACGCTAGCATCATATGGTGTTGGAGAAGGCTTGCAATGACTATAGCCAAAGCGACTCAAGACCTTTTCCACATAGTGAGATTGAAGCAATGTAATCCCACCATCATCGTCTCTCAACAACTTGATGTTTAGAATGACATCAGCCACTCCTAAATCTTTCATCTCAAAACAACGAGATAGGAAATCCTTGACCTCCTTAATAACATTCAGATTTGTTCCAAAAATCAGTATGTCATCAACATACAAGCAAAGGATAACTCCCTCGCCCCACCATGGCGATAGTACACACATTTGTCAGCTTCATTTACAACAAAGCCTGCAGCTGTTATAGTTCTTTCAAACTTCTCATGCCACTGTTTGGGTGCTTGCTTTAGTCCATACAAATAATTCAGCAACTTGCACACTTTTCCTTTCTGACCATCTAGTACAAACCCATCAGGTTGTTCCATATAAATTTCCTCGTCCAACTCTTCATTTAGGAAAGCAGTCTTAACATCCATTTGATGAACGAGAAGACCATGTGAGGCAGAAAATGAAAGTAGAACTCGAATAGTGGTCAGTCGAGACACAGGTGAGTAAGTATCAAAGAAATCTTCACCTTCCTTTTGGGTATAACCCTTAGCCACGAGCCGAGCCTTGTACTTTTCAATAGTACCATCGGGCCTAAGCTTCTTCTTGAATACCCATTTACATCCTATAGGTTTGCACCCATAAGGACGATTAGTTTTCTCCCAAGTTTCATTCGCCAAGATGGAATCCATCTCACTACGAACCGCTTCCTTCCAGTAGTCAGCATCTTCAGATGCACAGGCCTCTGAAATAGAACCGGGAGTGTCATCTATGAGATGCACAAGAAAATCATCACCAAAAGACTTTGCAATCCTCTGTCTCTTGCTCCGAATAGGAACTTCATTGTTCTCCTCCACGAGATTTTCAAAGTGTTCTATCGAAATGGCAGGTTCAGTAATTGTAACTGGTTCCTGATTCAATGAACTAGGCATCTCCTGATTAGATGAGGTAGCCATATCCTTCATGGGAAAGATATCTTCAAAGAAAGTCGCATCATTTGACTCCATGATCATACCGACATGCATGTCAGGTACCTCGGATTTTACAACCAAGAATCTATAACCAATGCTATGAAAAAGCATATCCTAGGAAAACACAATCCACGGTCTTTGGTCCAAGCTTATGCTTCTTTGGAATTGGCACATTGACTTTCGCCAAACAACCCCATGTTCGTAGATTAGAGAGTTTTAATCTTTTATTCTCCCATTCCTCGAATGGAGTTATCTCTTTATTCTTTGTGGGAACTCGGCTTAGGACATGACATGCAGTCAATATCGCCTCCCCCACCATGCCTTGGAGAGACCCGATGTGTCTAACATGGCGTTAACCAAATCAGTTAGAGTACAGTTCTTTCTTTTGGCTACCCCATTTTACTGAGGTGAATAGGGACGCGTCCTTTCATGGATTATACCATGTTCCGCACAAAAAGCATCAAATTCATTGAAAAAATACTTTGCACCACGATCGGACCTAAGCCTCTTGATTTTCTGATCAAGTTGGTTTTCCACTTCAGCTTTATAGATCTTGAAAAAGTTCAAAGCCGCATCCTCACACGGCAGTATCTAGTGGAGTCGTCAATTAACGTCATGAAATATTTCTTTCCACCTTTTGTCAAAACACCATTCATTTAACATAGATCTGAATGTATGAGCTCTAGTGGTGCAAGATTTCTTGTTTCCGCAGTCGATTGAGACTTACGAGGTTGCTTAGCTTGCAGACAAACTTGACACTTAGATCCCTTGACAATGGTGAAACTAGGGATTAAGTTCAACTTTGCTAGTCGCGACATGCAACCAAAGTTAACATGACAAAGACGTGAATGCCACACATTTGATTCACTATTGTTGCAAATACGATTAACAACTTTATTGCAAATGTCTGACAAGGATAAACGAAACAGGCCTCTTGACTCATAGCCTTTACCAACAAAGGTTCCATACTTGGATATTACAAATTTATTTGACTCAAAGACAAGCTTATAGCCATCTCTACACAGAAGAGATCCGCTAACAAGATTTTTATTGACGGAGGGGACATAATGCACGTTCTTTAGCCGCACAATCTTCCCCGAAGTAAACTTCAGATCGACCGTGCCAACACCACGAACAAAAGCACTTGAACCGTTACCCATCAACACAGTTGAAGTCCCTGCGGTCTGATAAGACGAAAACATGGAAATATCACCGCATACATGCACATTAGCACCCGTGTCAATCAACTAATCAGGAGAATGATATACTGAAATAATAGTGGGAAATATACCATACCCAGCATCCTTCATGTCAATGTCTCCAATGACGACATTAGCGGTCTTGCCGCGTTTCCTAGGATGACGCTTGTCATAGCGATTTGGGCAACTAGGAGTCCAATGATCAGGATCCCCACACACATGACAAACACCTTTCTTCTTGTCATTCTTCTTCTTGAAGTTCGTGTGTTGCAAAACCTTGTTCTTCCCATCAAACTTTGCTTTACCATCAAACTTGCCCTTATTCTTGAATTTGTGGGGCTGGAAGTTCTTCTTTTGTACCAGATTGGCACTAGATCCTTCCTCAATTCCTCGAGCACGTGTGTCCTTTGATCTCGCCTTTTCTTCCACATCAAGAGTGCCAATGAGATCCGGGACGAAAAACTCCTGTCTCTTGTGTTTCAGTAAGGTAGCAAAGTTCCTCCACTGTAACGCCCTGGTAATTAAGCTACAGTAATCCCATGCTAATGGTGCCACGTCACGACGACTATTGTTGTTAACCTTGCATTGGTTCGAAACCGTTTCAAATATTCAAATTCAAATAATGTCAACAATAAGAGTTTTTCAAAATTTAAAACAAAAATGTTCGGGAGGTGCCATATTTTGCATATGTAATTATGTGGTAACAAACACATTTTTATAAAATGCCTAAGTATTTTAAAATAAATTAAAATATAAAAGAAAATAAATAAAAAGAAAAACTAAAAAACTAAAAGAAAATAAAAGAGGCAACCTCCTGCCCCCTGGGCTCTGGCCCAGTTGGCCATTGGGCCAACCCACCCGGCCGGCCCATCTCCTCTCCTTAACCCCTTCCCCACTCCACTGGACCCCCACCGACACACCCTCACTCCCCCTCCCCCCGCAAAAATATCTCCCCCCTCTCCCCCGACTGGATCGGGATCGAGGGAGGAGACCGTCGTCGTCGTCACCGCCTCGCCGGAGCGCTCCCTCACCGGTCTGCCTCCTGCTCCGCCGCGTCGTCTCCATCCTCCTCCTCATGCCCCGCTGCCCTGTCCCTATGATTCCCCCGTGAGGCCCCCTCCTCCTATCTCCCCCGCACGCACCCGCACTGGCCGCGCTCACCGCGCGCCCGCGCCGTCCCGTGCCCGTGCCCGCGCCGCATCTGGCCGCGCCCCGCGCGTGAACTGGCCGATCCACGACCACTCCCGCTCGACCGCGCCCGCGGCCGCGCGTCGCCACCCCCTCCCCGCGCCTGCTTCGCCTGACCCGCGTCACCCCGCCACGGCGCGCCCTGCTACGTCCACGAACGCCCCGCGCTGGACGCGCCCGCGCACCGCACGCCCACGCCTAGCTACGCGCTCGCTCACTTTCGCCCGCAACCCCCGCTCGCGCGCTGCCCTGTGCCCGCACGCGCCCACTGCCCCTCCTCGTACGCCTTCGCGCTCGCCGTGGCCGCCCCTCCCCGCGTGCGCCACCGCCTTCCCTGCTCCGGCCACTTTGGCCTTGGCCTCACCGCGCCGCGCGCCTGCCTCCGCCGTGGCGCCCACTGCCGGCGTCGCCCGCTGCGGCCCCGCGGTGCCGTCCCTGCCACCACCGCCGGACGTTGCCCACGCTGGCCATGTGCCCCGTGCGCCCGGGTTCGCCCCGCCCGTCGCCCGGCTCTGCCTGCACTCGGGCACCCGTTAAGGCTCCCCTGAGCCACTAACTAGGGGCCCAGCACCCCCCAGAACGAAATTAAAAAAGGAATTAAAAAGAAAGAAATAAATAAATAATAATTAAAATAAATAAATAAATAACTTAATTAATTCTGATTAGATTAACTAATTATGATTAATTAACCTAATGACTAATTAAACCTAATTAACTACTGTAAATTGACTAAACGGTCTATGACCAATGGGACCCACCTGTCAGGTTGACCAGGTCAACTGCTGACATCATGATGATATCAGCAAACACTATTCTGGATAATGTTGAATTAAATAAATTAAATCTTTTAAAATTAATATAAAATAAACCGTAGCTCGGATGGAAAAACTTTGTACATGAAAGTTGCTCAGAACGACGAGACGAATCCGGATACGGAGCCCGTTCGTCTGCCACACATCCTTAGCATAGCGCACACGCAACTTTCCCCCTCCGGTTCACCTATCCGAAAACGCGAAACCCCAGGGATATTTTTCCGGATGTTTTCCCCCTTCACCGGTACCACCTCTTACCACGTTAGGGCACCCCTAGCACCGCTGCTTGTCATGTCATGCATCGCTATGCATCTGTTTGCTTAATATTTATTATTTCTTCCCCCCTCTCCTCTCTCTAGACACCAAGACCGACGCCGCTGCTACCCAGTACGACTACGGTGTTGACGACCCCTCTCTCTTGCCAGAGCAACCAGGCAAGCCCCCCCTTTGATCACCAGATATCGCCTACTCTTCTCTCTACTTCTTGTATTAGAGTAGTGTAGCATGTTACTGCTTTCCGTTAATCCTATTCTGATGCATAGCCTGTCATTGTTGCTACAACTATTGATACCTTACCTGCAATCCTAAATGCTTAGTATAGGATGCTAGTTTATCATCAGTGGCCCTACATTCTTGTCTGTCTGCCATGCTATACTATCGGGCCGTGATCACGTCGGGTGTTGATCACGGGTATATACTATACCTACTACACTTGATATATGTTGCGACTAAAGTCGGGTCGGCTCGTTGAGTACCCGCGGTTGATTCACGAACTGGGGGCTGGAAGGACATACTTTCCCGATGGCCCTCTGTGTGGATCTTTGTGGCAGAGCGACAGGGCAGGTGATCATCGGTTAGGATTTATGCTATGCGATGCTACTTGGTGAACTTACCATCTACTCTCTTCTTCTGCTGCAAGATGGAGGTTACCAGAAGCGTAGTCTTCGAAAGGACTAGCTATCCCCCTCTTATTCCGGCATTCTGCAGTTCAGTCCACATATGATACCCCTTTTCCATTTGATACCAATGCATACATATGTAGTGTAGCTCCTTGCTTGCGAGTACTTTGGATGAGTACTCACGGTTGCTTTGCTCCCTCTTTTCCCCCTTTCTATTCCCGATTGCTGCGACCAGATGATGGAGCCCAGGAGCCAGACGCCACCGTCGATGACGACTCCTACTACGCTGGAGGTGCCTACTACTATGTGCAGCCCGCTGACGATGACCAGGAGTAGTTTAGGAGGGTCCCAGGTAGGAGGCCTGCGCCTCTTTCAATTTGTATCCCAGTTTGTGCTAGCCTTCTTAAGGCAAACTTGTTTAACTTATGTCTGTACTCAGATATTGTTGCTTCCGCTGACTCGTTTATGATCGAGCTCTTGTGTTCGAGCCCTTGAGGCCCCTGGCTTGTAATATGATGCTTGTATGACTTATTTTATTTGTAGAGTTGTGTTGTGATATCTTCTTGTGAGTCCCTGATCTTGATTGTACACGCTTGCGTGTATGATTGAATCGGGGGCGTCACAAGTTGGTATCAGAGCCGACTGCCTGTAGGAATCCCCCTTCCACACTCCTTGGCCGAAGCCGAGTCTAGAAATTACAAAACTTTCTACTAACATGGTTGTGTGCCTTACGGGCCCACGTCGCCATCTGGGTGGTATTAGGATCTTTTACTCCTCGATCCTTACTCTGGGACTCTGAACTCTCTTCTACTAGGGTTAAACGATTTTACTAACTCTAACAATAGGATCCCATGACCACGTTCACCCCAAAGTTGGATAACCCTAGCTATTCTTTAGAGTAGTGTATTGAACATTATCCACACTGCCATTTGACTCCTTTGAAACATCTTTGTTTTCAGATGGAACCCACGAGACAGGTCATGCGCCACACGACGGCCATTGGTGCCTCAGGATCACCTGCTGTGTTGGTTGAGATGATGACCTATCTGGGTTATCCATGGCACCTTGAGTACACTGTCTACGAGGAGTACCAGGACTTTAACCAGGAGCAGTACCGTACCATCGTCCACCTCTACTCTCGGGAGTATGACTCCACTACCGTGTTGCACACTGCTCATGGTGTTGGAGTGACTATCGACATGGCGGTCCACGATGCTGCTTATGCTGCTCTGACACGTCTTCGTGGAGAGTATCGGGAGTTGGACACCTCCCCTTTCAGGCACATTGCTATCGCATCCGATGTTGGTGCAGAGGGATACTACATTGCTGCCTACTCCACTGTCACCCGAGAGCCCTTCTACCATCAAAACCTGGTTCTGCATGCTGATGGGCTGGATAGAGCTAACCGAGCTCTTCGCCACGAGTTGTACACCACCTGTCAGCACTTGTACCGTGCTCTAACGCTGTCGCACCCCTCTGTCCGATCTGGTGACCTGTTGTGTTCTGTGATCTACCCTGCTAGGACCGTGATGCCCCAGGGCGTCGGCTAGCCAGATGTGGGAGGCTACTCTCCCGCACTTGGTCCTTTTCTACCACCTGCACATCGGGTTCTGCACCAGAGTATCCGCGGACCCCAGGCTACTCATGTGGAGGACTTCCCGTCGTGTCACTACCAGCTGTCCGGCTACACCTACCTCCACAGTTCCTCCTGGGACTGATGTAGGCTTGCTTGTTATTGTTAGATGCAGTCACCGCGAGCCTGCGTGCCGCCTATGATGTTCTTAGGCTATGTACTGAACTCTGTGTATCGAACTCTATGCATGATCTCTTTTGTAAGATATGCCAACTACTATGTAGTATCTATCGTGTTCCTTTCATTATGCATGTTTCATCATGAATGATTCTTGTCCTTGCAATTTCTCAATGCTGAACTACCCCTGTTATATATTAGCAGGATGGTTAGACCAGGAGGTCGTGGTCGTGGTGGCCATGCCCCACCACCGCCTGAGTACATGGCTGGTATGATCCAACAGTTCGAGCTGAACCGCCAGTTCATGGAAAATATGATGGCTCAGTTTCCTCACCCCAATATGAATCAGCAGCCAGCCCAAGTGACTCTGCAGGATTTCATGCGCCTCAACCCAACTGTGTATCGCAGCTCAACTCAGCCTCTGGATGTTGATGACTAGCTCCGTGACATCACCTATGAAATGGAGTCTGCTGATGTAGCCCCTGCCAGCTATGTCACCTTTGATTCCTTCTTCCTGAAAGGACCCGCTACTCAATGGTGGGACAACCATAGGCGTACTCTGCCAGTTGGAACAATCATCACCTGGCCAGACTTCCAAGCTGCTTTCCATGCCCGCTTCATTCCTTAGGGAGTCATGGACCGGAAGAAGCGTGAGTTCCGCAATCTCACCCAGGGCAACAAAACAGTGGAAGCTTATCAGCGGGAGTTTCTGGACTTGTCCCACTATGCTGAAGAAGACATTGCAACTGATGCACGCAGACAGGAGAAGTTCCGTGATGGCCTTCAAGCTAACATCAAGCTCGCATTTCTAGTGCATGACTTTGCTGATTTCGCCACCTTGGTGAACAAGGCCATCAATGTCGAAACTGGTCTGCAGGAACACCAGAGCTCTCACAGGTGCAACCATGACACGGGCTCATCTTCGGGCCCGTTCTCATAGAAGCGTAGGATATGGATTCCCAAGAGCATGTACCAGCCAGCTGCACCTGCTCCAAGGCAATCTTATGCTGCACCGCGTCTGCCTCCCCCACCAACTAGGCAGCCGAGACTTCCAGCTCCACCACCCCAAGCTCCTGTTCCCACTCCCAATAATGGTCTGTGCTACAAGTGTGGCCAACCAGGTCACCTCACTAGGAACTACTTTCAGAACCAGAATCAACTGGCCCTTCCTGTAGCTGGTCGTGGAAGCAACCAACCTCACAACAACAATGCCAGGTCTTATGGTCGTGTTCATGCCAACCACGTTGATCTCAATGAAGTTCTAGACCATCCTGCTACCGTGATGGGTACACTCCTCATAAATTCAGTACCAGCATCTGTTTTATTTGATACAGGTGCATCGTATTCATTCATGTGAGAAGAATTTGCATGCTTGCATGACATTAAATGTGAGGACATGTACACTTCGCTATTAGTACGCACTCCCGCGGGCCAATGTCGGACCTCCATGATTTGCAACGACGTCCCCGTTGAAATCGAAGGACTGGAATTCCTTGTCTCTCCCATCGTACTGAAGTCCTGTAGCATCGACCTCATTCTAGGAATGGATTGGTTGAAAGCACATACTTCTTCTATAGTTTGCGCCCCTAAGACCGTCCATCTGCTACACCCTTCTAATGAAATAATTGCTTACCAAGCTCATCTAGTTCAGAACACCGAGGCACGGCTTTATGCCTTGAATGCGTTGAACACTGCACCACTCGAGTGCATTGAAATCATTCCCATCATTCGTGAATTCCAAGACGTCTTTCCGGAAGAACTTCCAGGGATTCCCCCTGCTAGAGCTGTCGAATTCATCATCGACTTGAAACCAGACACCACTCCTATAGCCAAATGACCCTACAAGATGCTGCCGCATGAACTCATTGAGCTTAAGGAGGAAATCGACAAATCTCTTATCAAAGGTTTCACTACAAAAAAAGACACATCCGTGACATTTTGGGCCGAACGAAATTTTTTTCTGTCATACATATGACACTTCTATGACGATAATTGTGACAAAACCCGGTATCATCATAGATGTGGTGGGCTCCTACTTCTATGACAAAAAATCATGACAGAAAATGGGCTTTTCGTCCTGGGCGGGCCGGAGACGCAGCTGCATGACATTCTTTGGGCCGTCCATGACGGAAAAAACCATGGTAGAAGCGAGGGCGAGGAAAATTTCGGGGAGTTCCCGGTTACGGTGGGAGGTCGGGGGCCGAGCGATGCACGTTTCTCTCGTACACATACGCACGTGTGTGCGAGGCGTTGGCTCTAACTGAACCCGAGCGAGGCGTTGGGCTCTAACTGAACCCAAGCGATTGCACTGCAGGCTACGCGTTACTGAACCCGAGCGATCGATCGATGGCTGTTAACTGAACCCGATCGAGCGATTCCTTCGCTACTGCTGCTAACTGAAGCCGATCGATGCTACCTCTGGGATGAACAGTGAGCGTTGCAGGGGGTTTGGATGAACAGTGAGCGGTGGCGTTGCCTCTGGATGAACAGGACCCTATGGTGTGGTGGAGGGCTGGATGAACAGTAGACGTTGGAGGGGTGCCCGTGGAGGGGTGGTTTAACATGACCCCGTGATGTGGAGGGCTGGATGAACAGTAGACGATGGAGGGGTGCCCATGGAGGGGTGGTTGAATAGTAGCCGGTGGAGGAGCACGCGGTGGAGGCTGGATGAACAGGAGCCCGTGGAGGCTGGAGGAGGTCGACGGTAGCCTGTGGAGGCTAGAGGAGGTCGACGGTGGAGATGAACAGTATCCCGTGGAGTCCCATTTTGCGGTACGCCACACCCCTCCCGATGAACAGGACCCCCGTTTCGACCGTAGGAGGTCCGTTTCGTCCATTTTGCAGTACGCCACACCCCTCCCGATCAACAGGACCCCCGTTTCGACCTTAGGAGGTCCGTTTCCTCCGTTTTGTGGTACACCACACCCCTCCCGATCAACAGGACCCCCGTTTCGATCGTAGGAGGTCCATTTCCTCCGTTTTGCGGTACGCCAGACCCCTCCCGATCAACAGGACCGCGTTCCGAACGTAGGAGGTCCGTTTCCTTCGTTGTGCGGTACACTAGGCCTCGTTTCCTTCGCCTGTTCCGTCCAAGCCCTCCCGATGAACATGACCACACATTCCGTTCCGACCTAGCCGGTTGGGTCCCACGCGTTCCATTGCCTCCCGATGAACACGACGCATTCCGTTGCCTCCCCATGAACACGACGACGACGCTGTTTCTCCGTTTCGACCTAGCCATGTACGAGCCCTGGCCGTACGTATGCGCAAGTAGGCATTCGATACACCGCCCGTATGTACACATACGTGGCCGTATTTTCTTTCTTGCACCCTGGCCACTGTACGTATGTGTACATGCTACGTGGGCGCCTCTACTACGACACGTACGCGCCTCTACTACGACACATGCGCGCCTCTACATCCACCAGTATATATGTACGTACACGTTCGCGACCAGAATGACAACGCTACGTACGCTTCGACCAGGTGGGTCCCGACTGTCATACACTTCCTTGCCTGTGAAGATCTAGCTGGTGGGTCCCAGCAGTCAGGGGGGCGAATCGTTTTTTTTCCTGGACACACTTCCTTGCGTGCGAAGATGTAGCTGGTGGGTCCCAGCAGTCAGGGGAAAACATTTTTTTCGCGAAATACGGTGGCCCGTCCGGTGGGTCCCCACTGTCAGGTGGAGGAATAATTATTTTGCACGTAATAAGGAGGCACTTCCTTGCTATGGCCGTGGACCCAGCTGTCAGCCCCTCCATGTACAGTCCATGTCCGATGGAAGCCGTTCCTTGACCACGTTGACCATGCCGCGCCGAGAGCACTAGGGTGGTGGATGACGGCGAGGCCTAGGAAGGGGACGACGCGGAGCCGGGGAAGACGCGGCAGTGGATGCCCACGCGTAGAGGAGTACGAGGGTTCACTGGTTCGCTGCGGTGTGAGGCTGCCGTCGCCGTAGAATAACAGGGGGTGTGGGTGAGTAGAGGGATGGCCTGGCCAGCGGTGGGAGTAGTAGGGGGCGGTGAGGCAGGAGCATGAGGCACGACCGGTGCTGGTTTGGGCGGCTGGAGCAAGAAGACCATAGGTTGAAGAAGCACTACGGCCGTTGGATGGACATCGTACGGTCACTGGAGGTAGAATCATGCATATTGACTAAGTTGACAAAGCCCTCCGTCCCCGTCAATTTAGTAGGCCCAAAAGTCAGCCTGCCACTATACTGGGCCCCAGCTAACAGGGGGAGTATTCATTTTTGTGTGTAATAAGGAGGCACTTCCTTGCGTGCGAAGATATAGCTGGTGGGTCCGAGCTGTCAGCGGCTATAACGTTTTTTTCACGAAATACAGAGGCCCTTTCGGTGGGTCCTTGATGTCACGTGGAGGAATCATTATTTTGCGCGTAATAAGGAGGCATTTCCTTGCGTGCGGCCATGGACCCAGTTGTCGGCCTCTCCATGTACAGTCCACTTCAGATGCATGTCGGTCGTTGACCATGTTGACCAGGCCGCGCCGAGAGCACCAGGGCAGTGGACGACGGCAAGGCCTAAGAAGGGAACGACACGGAGGCAGGGAAGACTCGGCAGTTGTTTCCCACGCGGAGGGGAGTACGACTGTACGAGGGTTTACTGGTTCGTCTCCCGTCGCCGGAGAATAACAGCAGGTGTGGGTGAGTAGAGGGATGGCTAGGCCAGCGATGGGAGTACGGTGGGGCGGTGAGGCCTGCGCGCAGCACAGCCGGCCGCGGGGAGGAGGGAGCAGGCAGTCCCGCCGGTGCTTGTTTGAGCGGCTGGAGCAGGAAGAGCAGTGATTGAAGAAGCACGACGGTCGTTCGATGGACATCCAACAGTCACTGCCTGTGCGTCAACCTTTTTTTAGGAAAGCCTCAAATTTGTGGAAAATAGCATAGAACCCATCTACTATTATTTCTAATAATTTACAGCCCATTTGCTACTTCTTAAGGTTTTTTTGGCGCCCATATTCTTTTTGTTAGCATTACAGCCCATATTGTGGCCACGGTTAAAAAATTATATGAAATTTTGCATATTTCGATGCGGTCTGAACTGTTTTTAATCCCGAAATTTCGACTCACATTCAAACTGACTTTAAAATTAAATTTATATCAATATAAAATCCAACAAATTCTCCACGCATAAAAATTAATGTAATTTAAAATCTCGAAATGAAAAAAAGATATTTGAAACTAATTGCCAATTTGATGTGTTTTAAAAATGTACAACCCATTTCTCATTACTGATGGGCCATTTTCCCGGCCAGCCACCACGGCAGTGGAGAGCACCACGGCAGTGGACGACGGCGTGGCCTAGGAAGGGGACGACGCGGAGCCGGGGAAGACGCGGCAGTGGAAGCCCGCGCGGAGAGGAGTACGAGGGTTCACTGGTTCGGCTGCGGTGTGAGGCTGCCGTCGCCGCAGGGCCTGGCCAGCGGTGGGAATAGTAGGGGGCGTGAGGCCTCCGCGGCAGCACAGCCGGCCACGGGAGGCAGGAGCATGTGGCACGACTGGCGCTACTTTGGGCGGCTGGAGCAAGAAGACCAGAGGTTGAAGAAGCACTATGGCCGTTGGATGGACATCGTACGGTCACTGGAGCTAGAATCGTTCATAT
This sequence comes from Triticum urartu, assembly GCF_003073215.2. Classification (NCBI taxonomy): domain Eukaryota; kingdom Viridiplantae; phylum Streptophyta; class Magnoliopsida; order Poales; family Poaceae; genus Triticum; species Triticum urartu. Next base: position 567,188,276 of record NC_053028.1, read on the forward strand.
TGACAAAGTTGACAAAGCCCTCCGTCCCCGTCAACTTAGTAGGCCCACAAGTCATCCTCCCATAATGGTGGGTCCCAGCTAGCAGGGGGTATTCATTTTTTGTGCGTAATAAGGAGGCACTTCCTTGCGTGCGAAGATATAGCTGGTGGGTCCGACATGTCAGCGGGGGGAACGTTTTTTTCACGAAATACAGAGGCCCTTCTGGTGGGTCCCACCTGTCAGGTGGAGGAATCATTATTTTGCGTGTACAGTCTACGGTCGATGGATGTCGTTCGTTGACCACGTTGACCAGGCCGCGCCGAGAGCACCATGGCGGTGGATGACGGCGAGGCCTAGGAGGGGAACGACACGGAGCTGGGGAAGACTCGGCAATGGTTGCCCACGCGGTGGGGAGTACGAGGGTTTACTGGTCCGGCTGCCGTCGCCGGAAAATAACAGGAGGTGTGGGCGAGTAGAGGAATGGCCTGGCCAGCAATGAAGTAGGGTGGGGCGGTGCAGCATGTGCGGCAGCACAGCCGGCCACGGGAGGCGGGAGCAGGCTGTCCCACCGGAGCTGGTTTGGGCGGCTGGAGCAAGAAGATCAGATATCGAAGAAGCAGCACGGTCACTGCTGCTAGAATCGTTTGTGGACTAAGTTGACAATGCCAAAGTACACGTCAACCTAGTAGACCGACAAGTCAGCCTCCAAATCTGTCCCAAACAGCATACAACCCGAAATTTCTAGCCAGATTCAAATTAATTTTAAATCTAAATATACCTTAATTTAAATTCAATGAAATTTTACCCGCACAAAAACAATGAAATTTAAAATATCAAAATCCTAAAGAAAACAATATTTTGGAACTAATTGCCTGTTTGATGTATTTTTCCATTTTACAGCCCATTTATTATTACTTATAGCCCATTTTCTGGGCAAAATGCATCCCTCCTCGTCTTGAAGGATTTCCAGCCCAGCAAGGCATAGAAAAGCAAGTAGGCCTACGTTGGTTATTCTGCAAAAAAACAAAATAGCTGGCTAGCCATTTTCAAAAAGGAAAAAAACAAATTGGAGTGGTCATGTGCTAAACATATGAAATAAAAGCCTGGGCTAGATGGGCCATGGGTCCCGCACAACCCAGTTGATACCCTTCTCCGTCCCAAAAAAACAAAATTACTGCGCGCACTGCTGGGTCCCTACTGTAATCCTCACCATGTACAGTCATCTCCTTATTCCTCTCGGTTGTTGACCATGTTGACAACACCAGAGGGCGGCGCCGCGGCGAGCGAACCAAGGCGGAGGACGATGGTGAGGCCTCGGACAGGAACGGACAGGAGCCGGGGAAGATCACAACCAGCCATGGGAGGCGGGAGTAGGCGGTCCCGCCGGCGCTGGTTTGGCTTTGGCGGCTCGAGGAAAAAGAGACTGAAGAAACGCGACAGACGTTGAACGTCAATCCAATGGTCAAGGTTGGGACAATCGTTTGTTGACTAAGCGGACACCAAGTAGCATACTTCTCTATATATAGAAAGAAAATCAAAGACTTGGGAAGGCGTACAGAACAAGCTAGTGTACCAGTAAAGAGACGTTGCCGAGTTTTAGAAAAAGAAAGACGTGCTCCTGTAGCTGGTTTGAATCCAAACCTAGACTATGACTATGTATGGTGCTATGCTACTCTGCAAGTAATGAAACTGACATATCCAACATTCGCTTCTCCTCTTCTCTACTTACTCTGCCTAGCATCAGAAGCTCTGGTCGCAGCAACCATGCCCGCTGGCTGCTCGTCCACCTGCTCTTCAGCAGGCAACAACCAGATATGCGCCAAGTCGCCACCCTTACCATCGCCCGTGGGTCTCATCACACCCCCGCCGACACGCACACCGCAGCCGATTGCTCATCGCAACCCGCTGCCGTTGGTGTGGTGCCACTGCTCCAAATCAAGCAGAGTCATCCGTCGCGTCTCAACCACAACCCGCAACCCTGGCCGAGTCTTCTACAAATACCCGAATCATGGGGTAATAATATGTTTAAGTGTTCTTCTGCTGCTTTCAGTTGCTGATTTTTTTAATAGTTTGGTTGATGATCTTCCAATTTGATTCGTGCAGAAAAGGGAAGATTCATGTGATTTGTATTTCTAGGAAGTTGCTGATGTGGGGGAATGCAACTACGCTGATTATTTGGTTAGCCAAGGAATCCCAATACCAGTAGGTTGGGGTGTTGGACAAGTAACTGAAGGAACGGCAGAAGAGGAAGATGCAGAGCAGAAGGTTAAAGATGCAGTTCCTCTGATCATGGCCAAGCAACAGCTACTGAACGACCTTGACAGCAATGAGGAGATGAAAGAGCTTGTGAAGATAATGGGAAAAATCGATGTGCTCTATAGGATGATTGTCTCTTTATTTGAAGTGTATGTAGCACTCATGATGTATTCAGTGGCTACGGCATGAGCACTTTGCTGAAACTAGTAATGAATGAAACCTGTGTAGCAGGCTGGGCGTAGTGTTGTGAACACCTAATGATTTCTATTAACGGAAATCAGGGGGTATCCCCTTTTGCTCATATAAATAAATAAATAGTAGAGGCCCTGTCGGGTCAGCTTTGTTCTCATTCGAATACGTCGAGCAAATTGCAGTCCAACAGCAAACTATGTCATCAAATTCAAGTTTCACAGCAAAATATGAGTACAACTAAACAACAATGTCATCATGTTTTAGTTGTCATACAATCACCAAACACAAATCAGCATACATAACAAGTGATGTTCTCACAACAAAATACTAAACAACATGTTCATCAGATTTCAGTTGTCATAGCAAACACAATTTCACATAGTAGATAAAAAACTTCTTCTGAAAGGCAAATACGACAAAAGCAATGTAATCATCATCCCCAGCAGCAGCGTCAACATCTTCGCCATGTGTATCAGTCTGAATCGTAATTCCCCACGGTGTCATCTTCTTCTTTGTCCTCAACATCCTCGAACGTTGGCTTCTTCTTGATCAACTCTTGTATGTCCACAACACGACATGCAATCTTTTCGCCGGCGTCATTGACGTGATGGTTCTCAAAGATATTAGGAACATCTGTGTTATATTGTACATCAGGAGCAGTGTAAGCATCATCTTGGTGTGCAACTTCATTAAACGAATTCCTCTGCTCAAACCTTTGCAATACTCTCCAGTCATCGCTATGTGCAAATGTGTCTTCCAAGAAAAATATCCGTGTTGCTTGATTTTCCAAAATAAAAGGCTCGTTGGTCTGGTACGCCGCCTTGACATTGATGGATTTGAAATAATCATCAGCTCTGGGTTTTGCGATCCTGGAAAACAGGTTATACCAACGACAGCACAACAGAACCACACACCGATGATCCTTGAAACCAGAGATATACTGCAACTGAACAATGTCTGTTATGTTAGCATACATTTCAGTTGTCTCTTTGTCATACGTATCCGTGCTCATGATGGCACTGTTTTGTGTCTTCCTGCCTTCGTCTCGTGCAAGGGTGTTGTAGCGCACATCTCCAACAACGCAAGATTCATAATGTCTTACGCGAGTATCAGGCCCATTGCTAGTGAGTAAAGGGCATCATCAACTGCCTGCCCATCCTCTCGCATCTTCTTAACCCATGGTTAGAAAATAGACAAGCTGATCATCTTATGTACTAAATATATTTAAAAAACTGACAGTGCACTTCAAAAGCTTACATGGTTCTTGAACCATTTCGCAAATCCTGCCATAACCAGTTTGTCAATGTTTCTTGGATTTTGCGGCAGTAACTCCTCTTTGTAGATGCTGCACAACATAGTGATCACGTCAAACATCTAAATATATAAGAATGTGCTGCAAGTTTAGTAGATTACGATGTATAAGCTGCAGTACTGCACTTACTTGATATAAGGTAGTATCTCAGGACAATTATTCAACACATACCAAACCATTTTTTCCAAATCTTTAGGTTTGTCCTCTTGCCGACTCTTCCCTGTAACTCGAACAGAATAATCGAAAACATTGAGCCCGGGATTGTCTTCACCCACCTCTTTGCTAAGCTGGTCAGCTGTTTCAATGTATTTTGAGCAGAATGTCAACGCTTCTGTAGCAATGTAGGCCTCTGCAATGGAACCCTCGGGTCTAGCTCTGTTCCTAACATAGCCCTTGAAAGTGGCTAGCCGCCTTTCAATAGGGTACATCCAGCCATACTGTACTGGACCTCTAAGTAGTGCCTCATCAGGTAGATGAACATCCAAATGCACCATCACATCAAAGAAGGCTGGAGGATATATCTTCTCAAGGTCGCATAGGATAGTTGGTATCTTGTCTCTAAGACGCTCCAAAGCATCTATCGTGATATTCCTATTGCAGAGTTCCCTGAAGAATTGTCCCAACTCTGCAACTGCTGTGTATAAGTCAGGGCGGCCCAATCCTCTAAGGATAACAGGTAAAACCCTTTGAAGTAGGACGTGGCAGTCATGAGTTTTGAACCCTTATATCTTGTTTCCATCTGCACTGACTCTCCTTTCAGGGTTGGAAGCAAATCCATGTGGGAATCTCACACGTGACAGGACCTCGCAGAATTCTTTTATTTTTTACCTTGTCCAAGACATACACAACTGGTGCCATATCCCATGGTTTACCTTCATCTTGCACCTGCAAATCCTTTCTGATACCCAGGTGTGTCAAATCAATCCTAGATTTTAAGGTATCTTTCGTCTTGCCTTCAATATTAAGAAGTGTGCCGATAATGCTGTCACATATATTTTTAATCGATGTGCATCACATCAAGATTATGCCGCAGATCCAAATCTTTCCAAAACTCCAAGTCCCACAAAGTGGACCTGCAGGTAAACAATAATCTGTCTTCTACCCTGCCACACTTCCTTTTCCCGCTACCATTACCAGGATGGTTTCCTGGTGTAATATGCCTGATCTTCTCTAATTCCACTTGCAACTCATCAGCGGTGAGCCTCTTTGGCGCATCACAGTTTTCATGCTTTGCATTGAACACATGCCTTCGGTATTTTTTAGGATGCGGCTTGTCCTTGGCAAGGAAACGGCGGTGTCCAATGTAGCAGATCTTGCTAAGTATTGCGTATGACAGCGGATTCCTATCACAGCGAACACATGCATTGTAACCATGTGTCGTTCGCCCTGACATAGTGCCCAAAGCCGGATAATCATGGATGCACCAAATTATAACAGCACGCAGAAAGAAATCAGCTGGTGGGCTGCTATATAGGTCTCGAGTGAGAACACCCTTCCATAGCTGTTGAAGTTCCTCCACAAGAGGCTCCATGAACAAATAAAAATCCTTTCTAGGACTTTTTGATTCTTTGGTGCAGACATTTGGAGGCATGTTGAAAGGGATAACAAGCACTGGCCACATGCTATATGTGGCGCTCTGGTGGCCAAATGGGTTAAATCCATCTTAAGCTAAGCCAAGTCTAATGTTTCTCGGGTCAGCAGCAAACTCTTTGTGTTTATCATTGAAGCTTTTCCACTCACTACCATGAGATGGATGGCTCATTACATTCTGATCTCTGTACTCCTAGTTCCTAGAATGCCACAGTACATCCTCTCTTGTTTCAGCATCATGAAACAACCTCTGCAATCTTGGTGTAATTGGAAAATGTCTCAGAACATTATGAGGAATCCTCTTCATAGCATCGCCATCTTTCCATCTTGATGATTTGCATTTCGGGCATTCACTTAAGTTGGCATAATCCTTCCGGAACAGAACACAATTATTCTTACAAACATGGATCATATCATATCCAATTCCAACTGCATGAAGGAAATTCTTCATTTTACTGTAGGTGTGTGGCAGCTCAGATGCATCTGGGAAAGATTTGCGGAAAGCAGCCAACATCGCATCGAATGATTTGTTGGTCATCCGCTCAGATGTCTTCACCTGAAGAAAGGTGACCATAGCTGAGAATACTGACAGCTTATTTCCTGGGGTGACAGCAATGTTGCATTGTTCCAACATGCGGGCCCACAGTTTTTCTTCTGCAGGTGAAAGTTCACGGAATGCACGAACATTTCATAGCATTGTTTCAATGTTGGTCAAACTCACTGGCTCCGCCACCACCACCTCCTCCTCCTCTTCCACCTGAGCATCAGGCAGATCAAGATGGTGATCTGCTACTTCCACGTAGTCAATAACATTGACGTTCACAGCTTCACCATGATGAACCCACCTAGTATATGTGACCGACATCCCATACAAGTGTAGATGATTTTGCACAGTTGATTGGGGTCTTCTAACTGAATTCATACAACTGCTACACGGGCAGAGCACATCTGATTTCGGACCACCGTACTCAGCTCTGATAAAGTTCATGAAGTTTTCAACCCCCTCGATATATGCAGCGGAGAATCTTCGAGCAGAAGTTATCCAAGTCATGTCCATCTATTAGACATACAAAATAGTTCTTCTACTAGATATTACAGGAAAAATATATGCTTTTTTATGAAGTCCAGAAAAAAATACCTAGGTCGAAAGCTATGGCAAGATATTTAGACGAGCAGATCTAAGTAACGAAATATATGTAAAGCTAATTCAGCAAATAGATTTGAGTGCCAAATTATGGCAGGCTATTTCAGTAGTCAATGAGGCCGAGCACACAGCCATCGAACTATCGAAGGCCATCGCAACAACAAAGATCGAGTATAAAACGGTGTAGAGCTATTTCACCTAACAGATTGGCTACTAGACCATCGCAATCTATGTCACGATAAATACATGGCAGGATATTTTAGCAACTAATCAGCCTTGGCATGCCATCTCAGCTAAGCAGATTGAGTGCAGAACAGGGCAAGGAAGCTTCTTAAGCAGAGCATATTGATAGTAAACTACTTCGGCAAACAGTGAGATTAACAGCGTCTATCAGCTAACATTCAGCGCTACACCGACACGAACGGGGCCTCAGTCTAGAATGCGCGTACCGTGGGAGAAGCTGACCGCCGTGCGTCTCCACACGAACGTCGCCAGCGGTGGCGGCGCTGACCACCGTGCGCCTTCACAAGAACGTAGTCAGAGGTGGCGGCGCGGCTAGAGGACGGCAGTCTATGAGAGCGTACTGTGGGAGCGAGAGGATCGCCGAACCGTGGCGCCACGTATCGGCACGGCGGGGAGGGCGGCTTTGGCGGAGCGAATGGAGTGGAGGGGGACAGGGGGGAGGGGGGGTTTGGGGACTATTATTGGCTAGTTGGCCGAAGGGCGGTTGAATCGGATTTGGTGGGATTTTTGGGTGTGTGTGTGGGGGGGGGAGGATTTTCGCGCGGTGGGCAGGGGGAGTTTGGCGCATGGTCGGTTTCTCCAAGTGCAGTCCCACGTGTGAGTGAAGAGGCAAGCCGAAACGCGTTCCGTTTGCGTGAGCCATGTGCAGGACCGAACGTGTGTGGGGTGCAATGCGACTGCGACACGAGTGCTGTGAGTGTACCACCTTTTTTCCTTTTAAACTAGGTGCTTCGCCCCCTCAAAAAAAATTTGTTGCTTCGCGCGATCCATCGATACTACTACTAGTAATCCGGTAATCCTGACTAAAACGGCACGGCCGGGTCTTTTCCCGCGCGATATGCTGGGAGGTTGGCTTAGTTGGGTTTTTTAGGACGAGTAATGCTACACCTACGTACTCCCAGTTACGTAATTAACGTAATGTGAAATGTGTGAGTTGTTGATTGTAGATTGGGGGGAGGGAGGGGCCCACGCCACCATGAAAATCAGGGGAGGAGAGAGAGAGAGGCAATTTACGTTAACCCTTTCGTAGGTTCCCGTAGATGTAGAAAGATGTGAAATGCGTGAATGTGTAGTGGACGTACTATTGGAGTGGCTAAGATAATTTGTGTATGTATAGACCCTATGTGTTTATTTTACTTCACATGTTAGATTTGTCTCGGTTCAATAAAAAGCAGAGTTGGTGATGATGGTGTGCCTGTCATCCTGCAATATAGGCCGTCCGATCTATATCTAACGGATAGGAAGGAAACTATGACAATTTACCCGCACTCCTCTCCACATTTGCAGATAAGGCTTTCCCTCGTTCATCCTTTTCTCCCACAAGATCTTGATCTTCCGTGCAACGCACGGGCATCTTGCTAGTACTCCTACAATATGTATATTATTGTGAAAGCTCATATACACCGGCCAAGATTAATGCAAACATGGCAGATTTTCATTACATTTTGAACTTTTATAGGACAGAAAAATAAAAGAAACCCGACCCTAAACCTATTCTACAACGGCGGCCGATGTCCTCCATCTGCGATCTCTATGTACGGGGGCGGGGTTCGAGACCCGTGAAGTGAAGGTGCGGTCTCCGACGAGGAAGAGTAGAACACGGGATACAGACTGGCCAGTTGGCACACCATGCCCTGCCGCCTCCCATGCCCTACTCATCCTCGGTGATCATAGCATCTGCAAATCATATATAAAGGCTATTCAATGTTCGTTTCGTTTTTGAACGTACAATATACTCCCTCCTATCCTTTCTAGTTTACATATAAGTTTTATGTGTAGTCAAAGTATCTCTACTTTGATCAAAAAGGTATGAACATTCAACAACACCCAATCAATATTGTTAGATTCGTACGTACTCCTAGATTTGTACTCGAGATGGTTTCCAATTTGACTATTGACAAGATTAATAGTACATGAGATGTATAATGTGAAAATTATATCATTGGAAACTCCTTTCACACACGAATTTGACCGTACGCTTTGTGTAAGTTGCATGTCATATATTATTACTCTAACATTTGGTCAAAGTTAGCCTCGAAAAATGCATTAGACCCTGTATGCTTTGTGTAAGTTGCATGTCATATATTATTACTCTAACATTTGTGTAAGCTGCATGTCATATATTAATACTCTAACATTTGGTCAAAGTAGTATAGTGGAAGTGGATCCTCTGACGTAGGTATCCCTGCCTTACCCTCCCTTTCGGTCAGTTATTGGTGGACCCCATGCTTGCTAGGCCCCGCATGTCAGTTACTCAATGGTTTCGGCCATGTCAGGGGATCCTCATCCGTAGTATACTCCCTCTGTTTTTATTTACTCCGCATAAAATGGAGGGAGTGGTGGTATAATAAATGACACGGGTGGGGGAGGGGGAGGGATGTCGGTTTGCTCTCAACCACGGTCCCACAAGCGAGCGAAAGCGCAAGACGAAGCGTGTTCCATTCGGTGAGCGACGTGGAGGGTCCAGCGTGCTGGGCTGCAACGCAAACGCGACAAGAGCGATGTACAGTCAAAACCGTTTGACCGGTCGTCACCGAAACCACTATTCACACCAGAACCTTCACTGCTCGGCCTACGCCAGCCACTACCCTAAAACCACACCAAATCTCCAGCCCATTCCCCCACCTTTCGATCCCCTAGCCTGCATCAAGCGTCCCCTAGTTCGCCGGAAAGCCATGGTGCGCCGCGAGATCACTTACTACAACATGCTGACGCCGGAGCGCCACGCAGAAATCGCGGCGGCTGTCGGCGCCACAGACCTCTCTTCCCAAGCTCGCTTTGCGATGGGCCAATCCCCGAGTTCTCTGGAGCCAAGCTGTCGGTGTACAAAAAGAGGGATACACTTTTTGTACCCCTATAACTGTGCATGGGCAGTCTGAGCCACGGGCACCACCACACTGGGCAAGGCAAGGGAGGTGAGCCAAGGTAAGGCCGAAGCTCAGGAGAAGCAGAACGACGCCAAGACCAAGACCACAAAGAGCAAAGGGGACGAAGCGGACCCCCCCAGCAAGATCCTTGCCGGGAGGCGGTTCTAACAAGCCCGGCAAGACCCTTGCCGTGGCAGCTCGCCCCACACCTATGGAGTGAGTCACCCTTGAGTCCACTGCCCCCATGGGGCAAGGATTCGGGAGACATCCCCGTGGTGGCATGCAGATCTTTGTGAAGGCATTCAAGATCAGATACACCCTTTAGAAGACGATGATCGTTGGCGGGATTCCAGCCAAGGAGGACCACAAGGCCCCAGGCAAGAGCCTTGCCGGGGATGACAGCAGACGCCACGGCAAGACCCTTGCCGGGGCCCTGGCAAGGCCCTTGTCGAGAACACCCGTAGGGCCACCATCAGGCCCACGCCAGTCAAACCTCCACCGCTGTTCGCATGCAGCTGCCGACCCAACCAGCTGGGCAGGCACCTGCGTGGCGGCATGCAGATCTTCATGGAGACCCACCACTGCGCCACCTCAGCTGCCTACCTGCCTACATGGCACCGCGGGCACCGCTGGCCAGGGCGCGTGTCGACATGAGAGGGAGCGGCGACGGACGAGACATGGCTCTCCCCCCGTCCCCGATAAAGCAAGGACACCTGGGCAAGACGCATTAAATGCGCCTTGTCATGTAATGCGAGGGATAACCTCGCATCATTGTTCCCTCTCCACCTCCTGGTGCTACTGTGGCAACCCCTTTCCCTATAAAAGGAGGCCCGAGGCGACCAGGAGAAGGATTCGGCTTTTTGGAGCTCCTCACGCCCCATAGCTCGCTCAAGAACACAGATATACAATCCACCAAAGCAGGAGTAGGGTTTTACGCATCCTCGCGGCCCGAACCTGGATAAACGAACCGTGTGCTATCTGTTTGATCCGCTCTTCTCACGACCCCACGCCCCGCAACTGTAGTAGGGATTCTTGTGATCCCATAGGTGTCGTTCATCACCGACATCTTTGGCGCTCCACGTAGGGGGCGCAGTTGTGTGAATCGGCTTTAGTAGTTAGCTCGGCGCTTCTTCATCGTCATGGCGCCCAAGAAGAAGATGACGGTGGCGGTTGGCCCGTCGGAAGCCGGACATCCCGTCCCAACGCGGGCGAGCAGCGGACCGGTCGCAGAATGGACCCGGGGCACCGTTCGCGAACACCAACACCGTCCCAGCAGCCGGAGTTTGGGAGGCGGTGATGTTCGTGCGCCTGGTAACGGGCCACACGCCGCCAAATCCAAAGACGGAGCCAGGCCCTCCGCGGGTGGCGCGGGGCCTTCTAAGATCGCTACCGCCCCGCCCGAAGGCGATGCGAGGGCCTCCAAGACTCCCACGCCGGCGCCGATGGCGCGCTCCTCTCAAACGGCGCGCGACGAACGGCACAATCACGCCGAAGACCCCGGGCGTCGCCGCGGGAAGAGCCCCGAGCGCCACTCCCGGGAGGTAGAAGACCTGCCCGCTCGCCGAGGCGCTGGTGAAAATGGCATGCGACCGTGGGGTCGTGATAGAGCTCCTTCTGACATGGTCAGAAGTCGAAGCGTGTCGTGATCCGTGCAGGTTTCGCTGCCACCAACGCCAGCAGAAGCCCTGGCGCGCATAGTTGCTCCTCGATTTTCCTCCCACTACGGGGAAACTCGACGAATGGAGAGCCACTATCCGAAGCCTTGTTGCAGTGGCCAACAAAGATGAACCAAGTCCGGTGGAGCCCCCGGGTCGACGCTCCGACGGAGTCCCCAGCACCAGTGGCAGGAAAGCCGGCGGTGCCACGACCACGGTGCACTCGCCTCCTCCTCGCCCGGTACCACGGACTCTAGCCCGTCGCGACGTTGCGGGCAACGAAATCTCCATAGCATCATCCAACCAGCGGACCCACCGTGACCAGCGCCAAGTCCTTCGGGAACGAGAACATGAAGATGCTCGAACCACTATCGAGCACCGGCGCGGAACGCGCCACCAGTCAGACAGGCGAGCAGGGCCCGCTGTGAACCACCCGGCACCAGAGAGCCCTGGAGGCCTACCTTACGAGGTAGGCTGTCCGGCTTTTACCCGTGAGCTGCGGCAGTTCCAGTGGCCCACTCACCGCACCTTCAAACCTGACATGGGCGAAAAGTACGGCGGCAAGACCCACCCGTCCGACTTCCTCAGCATTTACACCATTGCGATGCAAGCTGCCGGAGCCCGCGACGATAAGGTGCTTGCGAATTACTTTCCGTTGGCTATTAAACCCAACGCCATGTCATGGTTGATGCACTTGCCGGTAGACTCTATTTCCTCCTGGTCGGATTTGTGCCATGAGTTTGTGGGCGCCTTTACTGGAGGCCACCAAGCCCATGGCCAAGCGAGCGACCTGCACGTCATTCCCTAGAAGGGAGGCGAGAGTCTCCGCAAGTATATACAGAGGTTCAGCCGGATACAGTACAATATCCCTAATGTTCACCCTGCCGCCATCATCAGCGCGTTCCATCAGAACGTGCGTAACCGCAAGATGCGCAAAGAGCTAGCAATGAACAAGGTGAAAGATGTTGCAGAACTCTATGTTCTTGCTGACAGATGTGCCCGGGCTGAAGAGGGAAGGAAGTACCCCGGCGAAGACGCCGGCGTGGAAACCGACTCCTCAGATGAAGATACTGCCGCCCCGGCAAAGAAGGGCCGGCGCCGCAACAGGAAGCGCAAAGGTAAAGCTGTGCTTGCCGTCGAGGGATCTGATGACACCGGCTCCACCAAGAAAACCAAGGCAGATGACCCCGGCAAGGAAATTGCCGGATGTGTCACCTGCCGGGCCTTAGCAGTTGCCGAGAAGCCAGGAAACTCCGACAAGCGATACTGCAAGATCCATCGCACCAAAGGCCACGCTCTCCAAGACTGCCGACAGGTTGAGCTCCTCGCTGAGAAGTAGAGGGCTGAATATGAGAGGCGGGACAAGGAGAAGGGCCAAGACGGTGCTGAGGGGTCCGGCAAGAAGCGTGACGGCCAGGCGGGCGGTCGTGGCAAGGATAAACAACAGGAGAGGCCCGCCCGGGGCCGTGACAAAAAGCCAGAAGACGACGATCACGAAGAGGACGACGAATCCGGCGACCAAGAGTTTCAGAAAGCTACGGAGGCCAAGTGCGTCGACGGCGGCGCCTCGCTGCATACTTCTCACCGCCAGCTTAAACAGTGGGCGCGAGAGATTACAGCGGCAGAGCCGTCGTTTGATGCCCAAAGGCCGCTAAAGTGGTCCAGCACACCTATCATTTTTGACACTGAGGATCACCCTGATCGCACTACTGCGGTCGGGTGCTTTTCATTGTTGGTTTCACCAACAATACGTAACCTCAAGGTGACAAAGATGCTAGTCGATGGTGGGGCCGGTCTGAACTTGATCTCGCCTGCCGTGATCGAGAAACTGCAGATTCCTGATGGAGACCTCAAAGAGACGGGCATGTTTCAAGGGGTCGACCCGGGAAGAAGCCAACCTAAGGGAAAGGTCACGCTGCCCGTGACTTTTGGAAGCGATCTGAACTACAGGACGAAGAGGATCGTGTTTGATGTTGCCAAGATCCCCTTGCCCTACAACGGGATCCTTGGCCGCCCAGCGCTGGCCAAGTTCATGGCGGCGTCACACTACGCCTACAACATCCTGAAGATGCCAGGACCTGTGACGATAATCACCATCCCCTCCGATAAGAAAGATGCGTTGATTTGCGCTGACCAACTATACCAGCAAGCAGTTGCAGCAGCTGCCACCACTAGGGCACTTGCTCCTACCGCTGGGACCCTGGGAGGGAAGAAGAAGACCGGTGAGACCTCGGGCACCCACTCCGGCAAGCGCACCTCTTCGGAGTGTAGCGCTCCCGTCGAGGACGTGCCAGAGAGCTCCACCGGTGGATACAAGAAGCCCAAGGCAATACCGACGGGAACCAAGAAGGTTTCTGTCCATTAGGACGGCACGGGAGGAGCTTTCACCATAAGCTCCACCCTTGACGACAAATAGGAAGACGCGCTCGTCACCTTCCTGTGGGCGAATGTCGATGTGTTTGCATGGCAAGCTTCTGACATCCCCGGCGTTCCCAAGGAGGTGATTGAGCACCACCTTGCTGTCTGTCCTCATGCGCGGCCCGTCAAGCAGAAGGTCAGAAAGCAAGCTTTGGAACGACAAGAGTTCATCACAGAGGAGATCCGGAAACTGGAAGCAGTGGGTTTGGTAAGAGGAGTGCTCCATCCAACGTGGTTGGCCAATCCAGTCGTAGTGCGCAAGGCTAATGGGAAGTGGAGGTTGTGTATTGGTTACACAGATATCAATAAGGCTTGTCCTAAGGACCCCTTCCCGTTGCCGCGCATCGACCAGATTGTTGACTCCACAGCTGGGTGTGATCTGTTGTCATTCCTCGATGCCTACTCCGGCTACCACGAGATCTTCATGACAAGAGAAGATGAAGAGAAGACAGCATTCATCACCCCATGTGGTACGTATTGTTTCATACGGATGCCTTTCGGGCTGAAGAGTGCTGGTTCGACGTTTGCAAGGGCGGTCCAGATTGGTTTTGAACCCCAACTCCATAGAAATATGGAAGCTTATATGGATGACATAGTGGTCAAAACCAAGGACAGGGCAACCCTCATACCGGACTTGCAAGAAACATTTGCAAACCTGTGCAAGATCAATCTCATGCTGAACCCTGAGAAGTGCATCTTTGGCGTCCCGTCCGGCAAGCTTCTCGTGTTCTTTGTGTCACAGCGTGGGATAGAGGCCAATCCGGACAAGATCAAGGCTATAGAGCAGATTGAAGCACCCAAGCGAATCAAGGATGTGCGTCGGCTTGCTGGTTGCGTTGCCGCCATGCGTAGATTCATTTCCAAGTCTGCCGAGCGCGCCCTTCCCTTTTTCAAGATCCTGAAAAAGGCGAGCCCGATGGAGTGGACGCCAGAAGGCGGAGCATCATTGCAAGATTTGAAGAAGTACCTCTCCTCCGCGCCGATACTGGTTGCGCCTAGGCCACATGAGCCATTGCTGCTATACCTGGCGGCAACGAACCAGGTGGTCAGCGCCGCACTGGTGGCGCAGAGAGAGGTTGGCGACGAGGTAATGGCAGCGACAGAGCCCAACACCACCAATGCAGAGACGACACGACCAGTTGAAGTGCCACCGAAGAAGAAAATGATGCAGCACCCGGTCTACTTTGTCAGTTCCCTCCCGCAGGGAGCTAGATCAAGGTACTCCGGCGTGCAGAAACTGCTCTTCGGCCTTCTTATGGCCTCGAGGAAGCTGCGTCACTACTTCCAGGCACACGAGATCACTGTCGTCACTCGCCTCCCTCTGCAACGGATATTGCACAATCCAGATGCAACGGGAAGAGTTGTGGAATGGGCACTGGAGCTGTCCAGCTTTGGCCTCAAGTTTGAAAGTACTTCGACGATTCAGAGCCGAGTCCTGGCGGAGTTCATTGCAGAATGGACCGCAACACCTGACGAAGAAGCCCGAGAGACTGCTCTCCCCGGCAAGGAGGCAAGTTGCAATTGGACCATGTATTTTGATGGAGATTTCTCCTTACACGGCACCGGGGCTGGCGTACTGCTTGTCGCTCCCACCGGAGAGCACCTCAAGTACGTGATCCAGATGCACTTTCCCAGGGAGGTGTCAACAAACAATACGGCAGAGTACGAAGGGCTGCTTGCCGGTCTTAGGATCGCGGAGGACCTCGGAATCAAGAAGCTCATCGTCAGGGGCGACTCGCAGCTCGTCGTCAAGCAAGTCAGCAAGGACTACCAAAGCCCATTGATGAAGGCCTACGTCGATGAAGTGAGAAAGCCGGAAGAGCGTTTCGACGGTATACAGGCTGAATACGTTCCCCGAGCAGAGAACGATATCGCCGATTACCTGTCAAAACGCGCTGCCTCAAGCTACCTGTGGAACCAGGTACCATTGTGCTCCAGCTAACTCAGCCATCCGTTGATCCATCAACAGAGCAGAACAAGAGGAGGAAATCAGGACCCGGCATGTACTTTCCCGCCGAGCTCCGCGGAGCCGCCAACAAGGATGTTGCCAGGGACACTGAGCCCGCCACGGGACGGCTAGCTCCGGCGGAGCGTCAAGCTCTTGCCGTCAAGATAGCCGTTCCTATAGCGGAGGAAATGCCTTTAGTCCTCGCTGTCGAGCCCAAGCTCCAGCATGGGCACAGCATACCGTCCAGTTCCTCCAAATAGGGGAACTTCCTGAAGGGCAGGAAGAAGCGGAAAAAGTAGCCTGTCGCTCTACCATGTACCAGTTCGTCGATGACGTCCTGTACAGAAAGAGGCCGAACGGTGTGAAATTGAAGTGTATCCCTCGGGAGGAAGGACTGGAGCTGTTGGCGGAGATACACGGAGGCATATGTGGATCCCACATCGGGTCAAGGGCCCTTGCCGGCAAGGCATTCCGGCAAGGCTTCTTCTGGCCCACTGCCCTCCAGGATGCGACGACACTAGTCACCAGGTGTGAAGCGTGTCAGTTCCATTCAAAGAAGCTTCATCAGCCAGCTCAAGCCCTTCAAACCATTCCTCTCTCTTGGCCCTTCTCGGTCTGGGGGCTCGACATACTGGGCCCTTTCCCCCGCGCTATCGGGGGCTTTGAGTACTTGTACGTTGCAATCGACAAGTTCACAAAGTGGCCGGAGGTGGAGGCAGTAAGGAAGGTCACAGCTCAGTCAGTCATCAAGTTCTTCAAGGGACTAGTGTGCCGTTTTGGTGTACCCAACAGGGTCATCACCGACAACGGTACACAGTTCACAAGCCGCACCTTCATGCAATATATCCAAGACCTCGGCAGCAAAGTCTGTTTCGCTTCCGTTGCTCACCCACGAAGCAATGGTCAAGCTGAGAGGGCAAACGCTGAAGTACTGCGAGGATTAAGGACCAAGACCTTTGACAGGCTGCACAAGAGTGGAAGGCGCTGGATTGATGAGTTGCCGACGGTTCTTTGGTCGATCAGGATGACGCCAAATCAAGCCACCGGCCAGACACCTTTTGCCCTGGTATACGGGGCAGAAGCAGTTCTCCCCACTGAACTCATATATGGGTCACCTCGAGTGCTCGCTTATGATGAGCTTGAGCAAGAGCAACTGCGGCAAGATGACGCAATGCTCCTTAAGGAAGATCGTCTTCGGGCGGCTGTGAGAGCAGCACGCTACCAGCAAGCCTTGCGTCGCTACCATAGCCGCAAGGTTCATGCCCAAAGCCTTGAGGAAGGCGACCTTGTTCTTCGGCGCGTTCAATCGGAGAATTCCAACAAGTTGACGCCAAAGTGGGAAGGCCCTTATAAGGTAATACGAGTCACCAGGCCTGGCGCAGTCCACCTGGAGACCGAAGATGCCGTTCCGGTGAGTAATTCCTGGAACATTGAGCATCTTCGCAAGTTTTACCCGTGAGGCGCGGCTTGCCGGGCCCCCCGGCAAGCCACCTTTTGTACAAGCATTGCCGATGATACATGTAAACCTTTGTACAAAGCCAGGCGCAGACCCTGAGCACAAGTAAATGAAGCACTGGCGCCCTAAGTTATAGCATGCATGCTAGGTCGAGTCTCGTCCTTGGTTAGGGTTGATAGTGCTTAGCGGCAACTAACCCCTAGCTTAGAGGTCGAGTGTGCGTCTCTTTGTCTTTCTTTTGTCTTCTTTGGTTCACAGGACACACGGATATTCGTGCCGAACCACTTGGGAACGAAAAGAGAAGAGGGACAGACTAGCATCTAGACCACGGCAAGCCAGTATTGCCGGGGGCTGCAAGAGCAAAGATTCACCCACGGCAACCAGAGTTGCCGGGGGCTACAGCTTCAGATAAGTTCTTCATCCCTTATCATGCATTCCCTTATGGACTGAGGTATGTGAAACCTCGTTTTTCCTAAAGCTATCGTGCTCCCCTAACTCTAGGCCCTAGGGCTCGTTCCTGGGGCCAGGTTTGGTCGTAGTCGCGGCAGCGAGAGGATGAAACAAGGAGCCTAAACCCACCTCATCCCTGCCTCCGCCAGAGGTGTGAGAAAGGTCGAGCGAAGTGGGGAGATGGCAAGGCCTGTTGCCGGGCAAGGAAATGTTTGTCTTAAAGATATCAAGGATTTACTCCTTGTCGTGGGTTCTACCCACAAACAAATGACCTGGCAAACATCTCTTTTTCATTAAAAACATTCCACTCAGGTACAGTCCATAGGGAATGAAAAACATGAATAATGGGATTACAAGTTTTAAATTCAGCTAAGGCCCGAAGGCGTACAAACTAAAAAGAGATAAGGTGCCTGTAATCCCTTTCTTGTCCCTCTCCTTAGGAGGCAGGTCAAGGAGACGAAAAGGGCAAAAGGGGCGCCTAAGCGAGCTACGGGCGGCAGAAGACACCAAGAGAACATCTCGGTGGCCGTCCGAGGGCTGGATGGTGGTGGCGGTGCCGGAAGCAGAGCTCAAAGACGAGGCGGCAGGACGTCAGCACGCGTTGAAGGCATCGGTGCCCACGTACTCCGACTTGACGGCCTTGCCGCCCGCCCTCTTCCTCTTCTGCAGCCTCCCAATGCCAGCTGCCCAAGGAGACGACCCCGAGAAGTTCAGGGAGCCGGCGACGCGGATGATGGGGTCGCCGGTGCTACGCGGAGCGGCACCCGACGCCTAATCGGACCCATCATCCTGCCGCCTACTACCCTTGTCGTCGCTGCCGCTGTCCTCCTCGTCACTCCCGCCCGAGGAGGAGTCTTCACTATCAGAAGAGCTCTCCACGCAGCACCTTGCATGGGTCCCAAAGCACCCGAAGACCTTGACGGAGAGAAGGCCACCCTCCATCAGCTTAAAATGGAGAGTGAGCCCCTCTGTCAAGCGGTGGATATGGGCGAACGTCTTCCATCCCCGACGAAGATACATCACGTGAGGGGCGGGGAAGTCGACACGGGCCCGCGTGCCACTAATCCCGCAGCCCCTCATGCGCAGCCACAACGAATCCGGCGGATCCAACTCCATCTCCCACGCGAATGGAGTCGGGAGACGAAGGCGACGGCGAGGCGGCCGGCGCAGCCTGACGAAGAACTCGCAAGGGTCATCCCCAACGTGGCCCTCCATGGGGGGAGGAACTGCCGGCGGAGGAGAGGCCGGCACACCGCCCCGTCCTCCTCTTCCCCGAGCGCCTCAGCCTCGCCCACGGCCTCGCCCCCTCCCCCTTCCACTCGCGGCTAGCTCTGCCGCCGCGGGTGCAGGAGAAGGAGGGATGCGTTGTCGAGCAGCGACCCTCGCCGCCACCGTTGAAGGACCAGGATTCCCTCTCTCCATGACGGATGGAAGGGAGGGAGCAGAAGCTGAAGGAAGGAGGAGATGAAGGAATGCAGGACGCCATCCCCCCCGTTCTTTATAAAGGAACGGGGTGGGGGCTCGGCCGCCCCACTCAGCCAATCAAGACGCGGAAGGCGCAGGGAACTGGAACCGACCCGCTGCCCCAGCCCACGGCGGCCCGGTTTCCCACCTCCACCGTTCACCACCCCAGGCACATGAGAGCCACGTGGCGGGCGTGCAGGACCGAGGCGATGGGTGAGGCGACCTCTCCCCACCCCGTGATCGTGGGGAGTGGATGCTTTGAAGACCACGCCTCGGCCCCATTCAGTAAATGGGCCGCGCCTCCATGCCTCCCTCCGTTTATGGGGAAGGCGTGAACCGCCCCCTTTACTACAACGTGACGCATGCATGCAGAGCTCAGCCCCACGCATGCCGCCCACGTCACACACGCGTCCCCACGCCGCACCACGCGCGGGAAGCATGGCAAGCGCAGCGCACGAAGAAACTTACCACGGTAAAAACCGCCCCGCCTGCCCGCGCACCATTTTTGGGCCTAGCACAACGACGCGATTGCGCTTACGTGTGGCCCAGGCCCGGGGGCTCCTATTGGTGTACAAAAAGAGGGGTACACTTTTTGTACCCCTATAACTGTGCACGGGCAGTCTGAGCCACGGGCACCACCACACTGGGCAAGGCAAGGGAGGTGAGCCAAGGTAAGGCCGAAGCTCAGGAGAAGCAGAACGACGCCAAGACGAAGACCACAAAGAGCAAAGGGGACGAAGCGGACCCCCCCGGCAAGATCCTTGCCGGGAGGCGGTTCTAGCAAGCCCGGCAAGACCCTTGCCGTGGCAGCTTGCCCCACACCTACGGAGTGAGTCACCCTTGAGTCCACTGCCCCCATGGGGCAAGGATTCGAGAGATATCCCCGTGGTGGCATGCAGATCTTTGTGAAGGCATTCAAGATCAGATACACCCTTTAGAAGATGATGATCCTTGGCGGGATCCCAGCCAAGGAGGACCGCAAGGCCCCCGGCAAGAGCCTTGCCGGGGATGATAGCAGGCGCCACGGCAAGACCCTTGCCGAGAACACCCGTAGGGCCACCACCAGGCCCATGCCAGTCAAACCTCCACCGCCGTTCGCATGCAGCTACCGACCCAACCAGCTGGGCAGGCACCTGCGTGGCGTCATGCAGATCTTCGTGGAGACCCACCACTGCGCCACCTCAGCTGCCTGCCTGCCTACATGGCACTACGGGCGCCGCTGGCCAGGGAGCGGCAACGGACGAGACAGGGCTCTCCCCCCGTCCCCGATAAAGCAAGGACACCTGGGCAAGACGCATTAAATGCGCCTTGTCATGTAATGCGAGGGATAACCTCGCATCACTGTTCCCTCTCCACCTCCTGGTGCTACTGTGGCAACCCCTTTCCCTATAAAAGGAGGCCCGAGATGACCAGGAGAAGGATTCGGCTTTTTGGAGCTCCTCACGCCCCATAGCTAGCTCAAGAACACAGATATACAATCCACCAAAGCAGGAGTAGGGTTTTACGCATCCTCGCGGCCTGAACCTGGATAAACGAACCGTGTGCTATCTGTTTGATCCGCTCTTCTCACGACCCCATGCCCCGCAACCGCAGTAGGGATTCTTGTGATCCCATAGGTGTCGTTCATCACCGACACAAGCTACGAGGAGGAGGAAGCCGATCCAATGTTCATGGCGGAGGTCGCGGCGCAGAAGGCCCCCGATGGGTATGAGACGATGGACGTCGACTTCATGCCGGCGTCTGAGTCCCCCATGGTGCAGGCGGACCAGCGGTTCAACATGGCGATACTAAAGGAGGACCAGGAGGCAGAGGCTCAACTCGATGCGGAGCGCGTGCATGCCGCTGCCATCGAGGCTCTCCTGCAGGCAGAACCGGATGTCGTGGATGTGAACCGGGCAGCGGAGGCTCAACTTGAGGCGGAGCGCGCGGATGCCGCTGCCATCGAGGCCCTCCTGCAGGCGGAACCGGATGTCCTGGACTTGAATAGGGCGGCAGAGGCTTGACTCGACGCAGAGCGCGCGGATGCTGCTCTCATCGGCGCCCTCCTGCAGGCGGAACCGGACGTCCTGGACTTGAATCGAGCGGCGGAGGCTCGACTTGACGCGGAGCGCGCGGATGCCGCTGCCATCGAGGTCCTCCTACAGGCGGAATCGGACGTCCTCGACTTGAACCGGGCTGTGCTCTCGTCCATGCAGAGCGCCCGCACGCTCCGCTTGAACGAGTAGCTGGAGGCCGAGGGCAACCACGGTGCGGAGACACACGTCGATAGCGACGGCTGGTTCGCGCCGGCAGCCAAAGACGACGAGGCCGTCTCTTTTCGCGAGCAGTGATAGTTTTTCTTTATGTTGTTCTTTTATGGATCTTTTGCTGTGTAAAAACATATATTTGTTATGCAAGTCGCCTGACTTGGGTCAGTCTACCATTTCAGGCGGTTGGATGAATATCCTACGTCTCCTAATCCTTCTTTCCTTCTTCCTCACCTCTTCTTCTTCCCCAACAGACCACTGCACGGGCCGTACGGATACACCCCAACATGCCGTTAGATAGACATACTCTATGAACAAAAAATATGAGTCAGCGATAGGATGGCTGAGTTTGGTTTGTTCACATGTGACATCACGTGTCAGTGAGGGTGCGTTCCCTTGGTTGGGTTTGCGGCGTGCAGGAGCGACTGTGTGAGGGTGCGGTGCGACCGCGGCGTGCAGGAGCGACCGTGTGAGGGTGCGGTGCGACCGCGACAGCCGTGCACAAGCGTACCTCCTTCTCATTTTGAAAACTTTAGGCAAGCTTGGCAAAAATGTGTGGCGAAGTTTGGAAATGCAAGGCCTAGACCCAAACAGGATAAGTACGTACGTACTAGGAGTACTAGTGTTAAAAAAGAAAGGCGGGATTTTCCTTCACCGGATTTAATCGATACAAATCCTCGTTTCACGTGTCAATTAATGCGTATTTTTTTCTCCAAAGACCAAAGAGCTAACCATCTCATTCCTCATCGCTTGATTAATGCAGTGCCATGCAAACCAACCTTCTCACTTCCGCATGCATGCAGGGGATATTAATGTCCTTGGTTGCTAACCCCATCAATTTTGCCTCGATTAGTGTTAGTGGCCCTTTGCAAATTGTAATTTTGATATACTGGCCTTGTGTACAAAAAAATGGAGGTAGTAACTATATTTGACTTCCTTCCCCATTGCAGTGACGTCGACGATATCTTTTTTTGGTGGTTTGGCGAAGTGCGTTCGACGGAGAACACCATTGAGGGAGACCACGGTAAGTCGTTCGCAAGTGCCGCCTGCAAGCCGAGACAACCGCCTTATTTGCATCCAGGAAGTCCTTTACTAGTACTACTAGGAGTACTAGTGCGGTGAGATGTTTTCTCGAAGAAGACGATGGAGAAGCAGAGTCAGCGAAGAGTGAAATGATGGTTGCTTCGTCCGTGCTTTTGTGATTTGACGCCTCACTGCTTTGTGATTTGTGATAGAAGGGACAAGGGAGTAGACTATGTACTCTATACTGTACTACATGCGTCCAAGCATGGGAGAAAGAGGAGAGACGTTGCATTTTTCTATTCCTTCAATCAATTAATCAGGGAGCTTCGGTTCCATCTTTTTGGCTTTGGCAACACCGTCCACAATGGTTCCCACGATGCCAAAAGCTATTTTCACATTTGGCTACACATTGTGGATGCCCTTAACCGTACCACTTGGTTTTGCTCCTGTGTGCTATCTATACAAATCTCAATTATATAGATCTAAAAAATTTATAGAATCAAGATTAGTAAAAAGGAGGTGATTTTGCCGCGCGGATGGCGGGGAGGTTTCTTATTTAAGCAATGCTACATCCACGTAATGGTTTACATAAAGTTACGAACTGATGTGATGTGGGACTATTTGATTGGATTAAAGGAGAGGATTAGGCCCACCCCACCTGAAAATCAGGGGGGCATATATAGATTAGATGGAAAGTATACGTAGAAGCTACGTAGCCCTTTTTAAGTCTAGGATTAGGCTTCTTATTTTCCGAGGACATTGTCCTGGCGGTTTGCTAACATGCAGTCCCACGTGTCAGTGCTTTACCAAGCCGATCCACGTTCCACATGAGGCAGAACAACGACAGAAGCAACACGTGGTTAAGTTGAAGAAGATGAGGGAGAAGCGGATTCAGCAATGAGTGAAATGATGGTTGCTTCGTCCCTCTAACTTAACTGCGGGAAAGGTGCAGCTTTGTGATTTGACGCCTCATTCCTCATTACTACGCCGGCGCCATGACCGGGGTGCTTCACCCCGGCTGCTCTGCAGTGTATTCAGGTATGGCACGTGGACCCGGTAGCTTGATGTCCCACATGTCGGCGAAAGGGACTAGAAGATTTATGAAAGCGAGCGCTCCACTCTTAGACGGAGGAGTAGATGATACGACGGCCCAGTGAAGTGTCACTTGTACTGTATAGTACTATAGTTTTGCTGTTTCACACGATCCATCGATACAAACCCGATTAAACAGGAAAGGGCGGGATTTTTCCCGCGCGGTAGATGATACTGGCCATACATTTCAAAGGCAATTTTAATGTATGCAAACTGAATAATTATAACTAACAATATGATATCTAGTAAAACCAAAAACACATATGATTTATTGTGTTAGAGTGTAGTAGTAGTGCTGTATTGCATAGTTGCTAGATGTAACATGCGAGAACATGTAGAGATGTAGTTTTGGAGGGCCTACAGAGAGAAAAGAATAATACGGTCACCGAACTTCAGAATAAGTTGATTACGGCCACTATATACATTTTGCGGTGATTATACGGTCACTTGCTCACAGTTCAGCATCAGATTGCACTCTGTTGACCGGCCAAATAGTCTGCATGGCGCCTTGTTGACTAGTTAAATTGACCACGTTCCTTGTGGGTCCCACCTGTCAGTTCGCATAGGCAAAAGGTCAGATAAACACAAATTTACGCAGGCGCGACAAGGCTCCAACCCGTGCACGGGAATCACCTGGTTGTGTATGTGTCTGTCAGGGCCTGATGTGTGTGCATGCACGTGTAGGTTGAGCACTTGAGCGTGAGAGTGTGTGTTGGTCGTGTGGTGTACTGGTGTGTGCATGCATGCGTGCGTGTGTGCGTGTGAGTGTTGCATGCGTGCGTGTGAGTGTTGCGTGCGTGTGTGGTTGCGTGTGTACGTGTGAGTGTTGCGTGCGTGCGTGGGTGCATGTGTTTGTGTGAGTGTTGCGTGGATGCAGTTCGTGTTCATGCATGCGCGTGTGTATAATCACCACACCAGCTCTTGTGTGTTAAAACAGACGGCTCAGCATACCAATACAAGGCCACCTTGTCCGCTGTGCCCGCGGTCATGACTCCGAACCACCATCCAAATATTTTTTGTCATTTGTTTTCATTCTTACTAGCAAGATGCCCGTGCGTTGCACATAACATCAAGATGCATTTGTATGACTTATTTATCTAGTGAGAGAAAAGGATGAACGAGGGAAGGCCTTATTTGCAAATGTGAAGAGGTATGTGGGTACCTTTTTGCAAAATTGCCATAGTTTCTTTCCTATCCGGCAGATATAAATCAGACGGCCTATATTGTAGGGTGGCAGGCACACCATCATCACCAACTCTGTTTTTTATAAGAGTGTATTTTATGTATTTTATAAGAGTGTAGATGTAGAATAGATACAAGTCGACAGGTGGGCACGATGGTAGTGAGATAATGTGATGCAACACTAGAGGTGCCACGTGGAGTGTTTAACTGGTCAACTAGTCATGTCATGAGCAAATACAGAGTTGTACGGTGAGCCCGTGACTGTATAATAACCACTAAATGTAAATGGTGACCGTAATGAGTGGATTCTGAAGTCCAATGTACGTATCGTGCTTTCTATTCAAATACAATGATCGTCATTGTATATATCGCGAGAGAAAGACGAAACATGCGTGAATTTTCTGGGGGCTTACTTTTAGAGGACCTGGAGATAGTTTTGTGTGCATACGTGAAAGGGGCGTAAGGGGGGGGGGTATGCGATGGAGAGAGAGATGCTCTTCGTTTCTCTTTATTATGACTAACTTTGTGTATAGTATTAAAATGTACAAATTCACAGTGCGGAATAAATATCATTGTGGGAACCATGCAATGCAAATTAGCGTTCGTACTCCTCCATATAACTTTGTAATGTTGTATATATGTAGAAACTCTAAAATAATTTTTTGACCACACTTTATTCAAAAGGAATGTTGTATGCGAAATAAACGTGAAGAGAGGGCTTTTTAGATCAATGGGGTACGTGATGTAACATGTCTGAATGTGTAGTTGATGCATTTGGCGGGGCCTAGAGAGGTATGTGTGTGTATTACATATTCGAGAGAGGCATGGATAGAGGGGCCGACGGGGGGGCGTGGGAGAGATAGCACGAGAAATGAGAGTGGTCTAGAGAGAGAGACGAATATGACGTCACGACAAGAGATTCCATTCCCTTGAGTGTGTATATGCAAGGGGGAGGGAATAGAGGCACCAGGAGAAATTTTCTGTGTGTGTGGTGTTTGTGTTGGTATGTGTGGGTGTGAGAAGATAATGAGACGTGGGGGCAGAGGGTGTGTCACCGTGTGAGGTACGGTGGGTCGAGGTGAGGCCCTTCGCTCGGTTCCGTCCTGCGCCACATTGGTCGGCCCGTGACGCATTTAGGAAGACCCATGGATGACTAGTCGTACAAGACAAAGATAGAAATTTTGTGAAGGACTATGTGTCCACTGACAAAGCCGTCTAGGATTTGTAACCCTAGGTTCTCGGACTAAGGTAACCCCTTTATCTCTGATATTACTATTCATCCAACCTAACTTTAAGGGGCATCCTACAGAATGCTCTGCTAGAATCATAGTCGTTGATTAGGAAGAGAGGTGTGAGACAATGCGTGAGAGATAGGCGTAAAGATAATGTGTGTACATGAGACACGTAGGCAGGTCCATGTATATAGAAAGGGTCGATGAGGATTGTGCATGTGTATGTTTGCGAGAGGAAGAGTGCTTGTGATAAAGATTAGTGGAAACAATTGAAAATGGTTACGAGTGGGAGGGAGGGTTATATCTAGAGCATGTGTGCGAGAAAGACACCTCGGGAGAGAGTGTGTGAGCATGTGTGAGAGACCACCAATGGAGAGTGAAACTACACGTAAAAGACTGCTCTACACATTGATTAAAGATATAAATTGTATCCAAATATTAGGATGGGATCATGGTATTTGCAATTCACGTAAGGAACGGTCATTGATCCATCAGACATCTAGATTTTATTGAATTTGAGCATGTCTATGTTATTATTCGACACAATTGATCCACATAGTTAGTATTTTGAACTCCAGACAATGCATCGCTTTAGCAATCAAATATAAACATGAGTATAGTTCATGTTGTGTGTGTAAAGCACATTATACATACGAAAGTTACACAATGGACATTATAAATAGCTACCTATGAACTAGCATACATTTGAATTCAACTTAAGGTGGTTTAAAAAATCGAATTCAACATGAAGTCCATTCAATTATTTGAATTTGATATCATGGCATTTGTAAACCATACCTAAATTATGGGGGCACCAATCTTTGCTCTGATTTTGTACATAATAGCACATGTAGTCATGTACAAAATAGATTCAAATTTAGCTACTCCATTCCAAAATAATCGTAGTTATAGGATTTTCAAGTGTCAAAATTTCAAAAAGAAGCGGATAATTTAATGAGGTTTTCAAACATACAAGGTCAAATATAACGTTTTCTATTTAGGTCAATCCTCATAGTTCAAGAGTACTCTAAACGTGAATGCTTGTGTTTCAAAATTTCAAACGAAGCGCCAAAAGAGCCTCTACTCGCCCGAAACCGCGTGAGACCAATGTTTGGTAGTACAAGGAAATTACTTTTCTAATAACTCCGACCCGTGAAACCTACCGGCCCGATGTCCAAAGGTCTAAACCGGGGTAGGTTTGTAGCTTCATCTAGACGCCACGCAACCGCATCCGAAAAATATTCATACACAATGGCCGCCTAAGCACACATGTGTGCGGCCGAAATTGCTCCCGCCCACTATTTGAGACACCTGGGATTACCATCCTACCCCCGACCCACAGTAGGTCCGAAATTTAAGAGGGGGCAAAGTTTGTACTTTCCCCAAATTTCAAACAAGCGCGTCCCATCTTCTGTTCAAAAAAGCCAAAAACAAGCGCATCCCAGACCGAAACATGGTTCCCCCCCACCCGTCCGATTCCCCATTCGTATTCCGTGGGCGCCAAAACTACCTCTCCACCAGCCGCGAAACCCCGGCGTCCTCCGTCCGCCACCCCATCCCACCCATCAACCGCCGCCCTCCTCCATCACGCTGGAGCCGATACCCCGACGTCATCGTCCACCGCAACCTCAACCTCAACGCCCTCCATGGCAAGTAGTTGAAGCCGAGGCCGAGCCGCCCATGCCCGAGCCAGTTCAACCACGCCGTCCTGCGCCTCACCGCTGCCGCTCCAACTTTGCCACCCTCCACCGCACCAGAGTTGTTCCTGCTACGCCGTCCTTCACCGCCTCGGATCTGCTTCCCCTCCGCCGACATACGGCCACGGCAACACAGTCAACAATTTGGCCATGGGTTCTTCCAACCCTGCACCCTCTAGAACATCGGTTTCCCCGGTAAAAACAAGAAGATCGAAGCGACATGTGGAGGTGACCACACCGGCAACCGAAAAAGGTACTCCTCTTCCCTTATTCGTGCAAATCTTACATCTTTGCTTGCACGATATTCATCCCACAGAAGACACTAGTTGACCGCTTCTTCTTGATACTAGATGTTCCTAGTAACTCGCGATGCACAAGGTTTCTCCTCATATACTATTTCACCTTAACTAGAGGTCCGTCTCCCCCCTGAATTTCAATTTCTGGCCAGTTGATTCCCAATTAACGGAAGCATTCCCCGGCGTAACAGGCGCTAGTACGCCTATTACGCTGGGGAAGCAGCAACTTGGTGTTTATCTTAGGGGCGTGTGTGGCCTAGAGCTACTAGCGCCCGATCTGGAGGTCGGCCGGGATTAAAGGGATGGCCTGGGGGCGCTGCCAAGCACGGCGGTGGTGTGTGGTCGATGGGAGGGCGGGGCGGCGGAGGCAGGGGTCTGGGCCGGTGGTCGCTGGCGGTTCGAGAAAGATCGTCAATAGTGACCGGCGGGAGGTAGACGAAGGCCATCTACCCATTCCTTATAGATCGGACGGTTCATTAAAAAAATCGACTGACCTATTTATTTTCAGTCGACTGTTATATTAGATATGACCACATGTGGTGGTGTGCTGGAGGAGTACCTGCATTTCATGTGCTCATATATTACAAAATCATACGGAGTAGAATCTAATTTTGTTTGCCATGCAATGTTGTAGAGCTATCATATGTCTCATGTCATTTATTTTTCAGCCACCTGCTATCTGCTACTTTTACAGTGCACTAGTTCTGCACACACTTCACCCTTACTCTCACTATTGTGTTTTTATGCAAGGGCATTTCAGACTCTATTGCCATGAGACAATCCAAAAATAAAAGAGAGAAGTCGCTCTAGCTTCGTATGCGGGTAGGCAAGACACGTTACAGCGCTATAAAGGGTGCAGTGTCAGCAGATGGAGACGGTAAACGTAGCTCTGGAGTTGATGACCTCGCTCGCAATGAACCACCATCCCAGGTGCTTGCTTTAGCTTCGCGGTGTCATATGTGGTTGCATGTTCCATATGGTGTCTAGCTTGTATTCGAAAGGCCAAAGTCGGTAAGATAAGGAAAGATATTTTTTTACATGAACCACCATCCCGTGAGCACCAGAAGACAAATAGCTAGTCAGGGCACTGGCCGAGCCAGTGAAAAGCCCAGCAAAGATAGGCATCACCTGGAAGCCAACTAAAAAGCTGCGATGGTGGCGAAGCAGCCCGCCTCCCACCAGGCTCTCAGGTCCTAGATGATCATGCTCACCACTCCAGCCGGATGTCTAGCTTGTATTGCTTCCAATTTGTTTAAATTTCATCTGCTTAGCTTACACATTATACCTTTGAATATGACATGCCTTTCTATTTTTGGTACATACTAGTACATCTGTGTATTAACCATGTTCTTACATCAAACTAATGTTCCTGTGTATCCCTCATCAATCACTTATGACGAGGCAGGCAGGCAAGGGGACTACTCCTCATTTAAAGAATGCAGCGTCAGCCTCCCGACATGATTCTCAAGAAACAGAAATGCTAGATGAAGATAGTGAACGTAGCTCTGTAGTTGATTACAGCATTTCCCCCACACTAGCATCGCATGTGCTTACTCTAACTTGGCAGCGTGATATGTGGTTGCATGTTGCATATGGTGTCTAGATTGTAATTCTTCCAATCTGGTTAAACTGCATGTGCTAGTCTGCTTAGCTTATATATTATACCTATTAATGTGACATGTCTTCCTGTATTTAGTACATAGTACACCTGTCTATTAAGCATGTCCTTACATAAAACTATTGTTTTTTTGTATCCCACATCAATCAACATGACGAGACACCTTTAGTATATGCAGTGCAATATTAGTTGCATCTTTCATATGATTTATAGCATGTGCTGCTTCTAATTTGTTGAAATTCCATTTATGATGGGACGCTTTTAACTTGGCAGAGTCATATTGGTTGCATCTTTCATGTGGTGTCTAGCTTGCATTGCTTCTTATTTGCTGGAATGGTTTTTGCTTAGTTTACACAAACAGTTGTGAACATGCCATGTCGTCCTGTTTTTCGTACATATTCCATCTTGGTATCATGTGTTTGCCTTACATCAAAGTAGTGATTGTCAGTATCATGCATGAATGAGTTCTGAAGAGAGAATTTTATTGCTTTTTCTTGTCAGTTTTACTTGACAATTCAAAATCAATAAAGCAGAAGGAAGTTAGCAAGGCAGAGGATAAAGGTGCTCCTTCCGAATGGAGGGCCTCTACAGTTTCTACTCCTCCACACCCCAAGATGATTTCCAAGACAACACATGCATAGACACTCAACAAAGCTGTGTTTATGATGAGCATGTCTCCCCTAGTGCAGCATCACCGGTGCTCCCTCTAACTTGGCACTGTTATATGTGGTTGCATGTTATGTGTGATGTCTAGCTTGTATTGCTTCTAATTTTGTTGAATTCCATCTGCTTACTTTACACATTATACTTGAATAAGACACGTGTTCATGTTTCTAGAACATACAATATCTGTCTATCACACCATGTTCTTACATCAAATTACTACTGTTGTGTAACCTGCAACAATCACTTATCATAAGACACGTTTGACTTTGGAGTGTGATATAGGTTACATCTCACATTCTTTTCTAGCTTGTACTAGTAATTTGTTGAAATGGCACTTATGACGAGACAATTTTAACTTGGTAGAGTGATATTCCTTGCATCTTTCATATGGTGTCTAGCTTTCATTGCTTCTAATTTGTTGAAATGCCTTCTCCTTAGTTTACACATCATAAGCTGTGAATATGCAATGGCACTAATGACGAGAGACCTCTAACATGGTAGTGTGATGTTGTTTGCATCTTGCATATGATTTATTTCTTGTACTGCTTCACATTTGTTTAAATGCCATTTATGATGAGACACTGTTAACTTGGCAGAGCGATATTTGTAGCATCTTTCATATGGTGTCTACCTTCCATTGCATTGCTTCTAATTTTGTGAAATGTCTTCTTCTTAGTTTACACATCATAGTTCTGGTTATCTCTTCCGTCCTATTTTTCATACATATTACATCCTCCTATCATGTGGTTGTCTAACATCAAAGTTCAGTTCATCTGCATCACGCATCAATTTGTTCTGAAGAACTAAATTGTTATTCGTTTTTCTTGTCGGCTTGACTTAACATGGCACAGAGAAAGAGGAAGAAACACAGAATGGCAGGGAATGAGAAGCGGATGAATCCTGCAGATTCTGCTGGTACTGATGGTGCAACAGAAGGTCAAAGTCCAGCGGAAAATTCTACAAACACGGCATCCCATGCTACACGAGTTGCAAAAAAAGCCAAACAGAAACAAATAGCTGCCACCAAACAAGTAGAGACAACCCTAGTTCTTGCAACACCTATCATAGTACTACCAGCTGCACGACTTACTCGTGCGTCAACTGAGCTAGCAGCACGTTCCCAAGCTCCCTTGACACCTGACACTACTTCCCAAGCACTCTTGACACAAGATGAGTTGGCAATATCAGATGAACCTTGTGAGTTTCAATAGCAAGAAGGTAGTTGCTGGAGTCAAGTTACAGTTGCATGCTTCTTTATATGTAGTCTCACAGTTTGATGTACACTAACACTTCCTATGTTCGTTGTTGGACTAGCACCTAGGCGCAAGAGGAAACAAACATCAGGGATAATGCTCGATAGATTAACTAAATCTAGAGGAGGAAGAGTGGAGATCCATTTGGAGGCAGTTTAAAAAGGCCACGTGATGCTACAGAGTCAGCCAAGTTAATATCAGAGGCAGCGGTTGCCGTTAGGTGTCATGTACGTATCCTCCCAACATGGATTCGGTACAGGAATGACAAAGACAAAACCTAGTTCAACACCTTCCTCGGCCATTTATCTATAAGTATGGTTATGTATGGATACTAGTAATATCATCTTGCTCTATCCCATACTTTCTAGGTTGCTGATAATGAGACTCCCATAATTTTCAACATATGAGGTTCAAGTTGGATAGCCAAGATGATGCAACCAGACAAGCTTGCACCCATGTTTTCAAGTCTGCCCTGCGACAGTATTGGTATAACTTGAGGAAAACACACTCTGAAGGCAAGGCTAACAGTGAACTTCCCCAATCATCTCTAGTGGAAAATATATCGGATGAAGACTGGAGGGGCCTTGTTAAACACTGGTCTGATCCGAAGTAGCAGGTACATTATATATATGTGATTAGATCACATGTTGAAGTCCTATTTACGCTTGTGCCACACAAATCTATCTTCTTGTAGGTGAATTGTTCAAAGAACAAGGCCAACCATACGAAAGTGAAATTCCAACAGACGACAGGATCTCGTAGCTATATTGCACACTGCGAGGCTCTTGTAATTAGCTATTGTTTCACTCTTTTTGTTGTACCATATTATCAGATCTTTATTGACTTGTTTGAAATGCAGAGGAAATCCCACAAGGACCAAAAAGTACCTGAACCAAATGCTGTGGAAATCTTCAAGGACTGTCACACCAGCAAGAAGAAGGGCATGACTACACCAGTCAAAGCCGCTGTTGTAAGTTCTTAATCCTCATGCCTTTTAACTACTACTTACTCTGACTTGTGCCTTGAACTGCATGGTTTGCAGCCAATGTCTATTACTCTTTTTAATTTTATACACAATTGTCTTAGCGTATCATTGCACCTTACAAGGTTTAAAAGAGAGGAGATGTTCCTTTGATATTGACCCGTAATCTAGTTCCGTGCTGGACTTGCTTGTTTGTCTGTTCTCAGTTGTTTTGTGATATGAATGATGTCATACTATGCTTACCGTATTATAAACTTCGTATCTTTATCCTTAGCCCTCAATACAATGTGAAGAAATAGACAATACATTAGCGATGGTACATGGTCATATGTTTGGAACCTGGTTTTAGTATGTACTTTGCAATAAAATACAACTAATATTTTACATGGGTTCACCAAAATAAGGGTTGTATATAGACCAAAGCTATCTTGTTTGGTTTTGCTGCCCCCTTAATATCTTCTGTTCTAGTACTACTAATGTAAAACCTCAACTTTTCAGTGAGCTATGGAAAAAATGGTGGAACCGCCACCTTCTAAAGGTGGCGAGGCAACTATAACCGTAATGTCAGCTCTTGCTGCAGTGGGTCAGTACATGTCCACTAACAGTGCCAAAAGCACGTTCCTGCGTAATACTGGGTTGGTTGTTAAGGCAAGATCGTCCAAACTGCCTCATGATCAAGATATGCAAGCTCAAAGAAATGTCGGATCTGTGCTCCAGACACAGGTCCATTCCCTAACAGAGACCCTTTGTGAAACAAGGAGAAACATTGCTCAATGTCGTCAAGATATGCATGGTTTTGAAACCAGACTATCAGACATTTGCTATGTTGTTCAGGAGCGTAGGGGAAATGAAGGTGAGGGTTATGGTGCTCCATTGGACAATACAACATTAAAATGTAACAGTCAGGTCAAATGAACTGAGCTTTTGAACTTCTGGTGGTGCATTTATCTGCTAGACTGTTAAGTTTTATGCCAACCTTCCTTTTGTAATATAGTTGTAATTTGTTTTGGTGTGATACAAAATTTATTCTTAACGTGCAGCCACCGGCTGAAGAAAACAGCAAGCCATTTTTGTATAGTGTAGGGTGTTCCCTATATTTGCACTGGTGGCGATCTTTGATGCCAAGTGGATGTAATCTGTGCAATCGCCTTAATAGCCTAGCGTTAGTTTTGGCCTTATTTATCTCCTAGTCTTCTTTTTCCCTGGTTTGCTAGTGGCCTCAACTACCATGGGCCATATACGGGCCGTAGGATCCATGGGTCTCCTATGGGCCATCGATAAATGGGCCTGTAATCGATGGGCCTCGGGCCATCGGATAAATGGGTCTACATGGGCCGTAATCGGGCGTAATTGGTATCGGCCCAGCACGGTAACAAGCCGTTAACAGGCCGTAGGACAACAAAGGCTTAATTCTGTCACAGGCATAACGGCTCGTTAATGGGCCAGAATATAGGACGGGGTGGAAACGGCGCAATGGGTTAACATGCCAGAAATGGGCCGACTCTTGCCATGGGCCGAATTTGGCCCATTAGGGTAACAGGCCACTAACGGGCCGACTCTTGCCATGGGCCGAATTTGGTCCATTAGGGGAACAGGCCAGTAACGGGCTGACTCTTGCCATGGGCCGAAGTTGGCCCATTAGGGGAACAGGCTAGTAACGGGCCGGAAGTAATCGAGGTCCAAAAAGGAGCCCAAGAACGTATGGGCTGTCAATAGGCCGAAAGCTAACGCGGCCTGGAAACGGCCCATGTAAATCACGGGCCGTTAACGGGTATAAAGAAAATTACTGTTCATTATGTGCTAGAGTCACCGTGGGCCTGTAAAGGGCCAAAAGATACGAAGGCCTCATATGGGCCGAAAGACGTCGTGGGCCATACATGGGCCGAAAGTGAAATGGGCTGGTGTTATATTCGACGGACCACATGACGTTGTTGGGCCGATTTCCTTTAGGGCCTAATGGGCCGTGAGTTAATGGGTCGTAAAATGGGCTATTTGCGAAGAGACCGTTAACAGGCTTTTCATGGGCCAGCCCGTTAACTTTTGACCAAGTCAAACGGGCCGGCTTTGTAAGCTAAATGGGCCAGTGGTGGGCCATGGCACGTGTCGACATATCATAGGCGCATATCTGACCCACTGACGAGCTGACACGTGTTTCGTCCGACCAATAAGAATTTTACACGTGGAATTTCCCATTGGTCGGGGCTATTAACGGGTTATCGGATCCAAAACCCGACCCGATAGCTTAACGGCGTTCCATTACGGTGGATGCCACGTGTCGGTCACCCTTGACAAAAGCACTTCTGTGACGCGCTATTTATCATCATGGAAGTGGACACTTCCGTGATGATAATTTTGGTAATGTCATGGAACACTTCTACCATAGCACAGGTATGACTATCTTGATTCTGTCATAAATTTGTCATGGATGTACATGCATGACAAAAAACGCGACCTACTGTGACAAACACGTATCATCACGAAAGTGTATTTTTTTGTAGTGTTTCATTCGCTCTAGTTGCTCTCCTTGGGGAGCACCTTCTCTCTTTGTTAAGAAGAAGGATGGGACGAACAGATTAGTCCAAGACTACCGTCCTATAAACCAAGCTACCATTCAGAACAAATACCCTCTTCCTCGGATCAATGATCTTTATGATCAACTGGCTAGTTCATCAGTGTTCTCCAAACTTGACTTGAGGTTGGGTTACCACCAGATCCGTGTTCGTGAAGAGGATATCCCAAAAACCGCCTTTGTGACTCGGTATGGATCATACGAGTACACCGTCATGTCATTCGGCTTAACGAATGCTCCAGCCACTTTCTCTCATCTGATGAACTACATATTCATGGATTAGCTCGACAAGTTCGTCATGGTTTATCTGGATGATATCCTGGTATTTTCCAAGAACAAAGAAGAACATGTTGAACATCTTTGTCTTGTGCTGGAAAAGCTTCGAGAGCATCAACTCTATGCTAAATATTCCAAATGTGAATTCTGGCTCCCCGAGGTAACCTATCTTGGGCATGTCATCTCCAAGGATGGTATTTCCGTCAACCCTGAACGAGTTTAGGCTATTCTTGATTGGACTCCTCCGAGGACTGGCAAGCAAGTCCGAAGTTTTCTCGGTCTCGCCAGCTATTGCCGTCGATTTTTCGAGAACTTCTCCAAGATTGCTAGGCCTCTGACTAATCTGTTGCATAAGGGCGTCAAGTTCCAATGGACAGACAAGTGTCAGGAAAGTTTCCAGGCGCTCAAAGACAAGTTGACTTCTGCCCCAGTGCTTGCTCCACCTGATACTAAGAAGGACTTAGTCATTTACTACGACGCTTCCCGTCAAGGATTAGGCTG
The DNA here is from genome assembly GCF_003073215.2 of Triticum urartu. Taxonomy (NCBI): domain Eukaryota; kingdom Viridiplantae; phylum Streptophyta; class Magnoliopsida; order Poales; family Poaceae; genus Triticum; species Triticum urartu. The sequence goes on from NC_053028.1 coordinate 567,223,883, forward strand.
TGTCCTAATGCAAGAGCGCAGAGTGATTGCTTATGCCTCTCGTCAACTGCGCCCTCACAAAGAAAACTACCCAGTTCACGACCTCGAGCTTGCTGCTGTCATTCATGCTCTGAAGCAGTGGCGACATTACCTTCTCGGTAATTGTTGCGAGATCTTCACCGACCATCAAAGTCTGAAGTATCTGTTTACTCAACCAGACTTGAACCTCCGTCAGCAGAGATGGATGGAGACTGTTGCAGATTTTGACGTGGGTATATCCTATACCCCAGGCAAGGCTAATGTAATGGCTGACGCCTTGAGCCGCAAGTCTTACTGCAACCACCTCCAGGTTCACAAAGTTCAGCCCTCGCTTGTTGAAGAATTCAAAAAGCTGAACCTTCATATTGTTCCCCCTGGTGCACTCGCTCCCCCTCCCCCAGAGTTCCAAAAGATGAATCTTCGTATTGTTACTAAGGGTTCTCTAAATACCCTGGCTGTCGTACCAGATCTCGTAGATGGTATAAAGACTATTCAAGGTTATGACTCTGAAGTCCATAAGATTAAACGCCATCTAGCAGAAGGAAAGCCCTCATACTTCACTATCGCCGATGATGGCGCCTTGTACTTCAAAGGCCGCCTAGTGGTACCATGTTCGAGGAAAAACCTAGATCAGACTAAAAAGGTTATGAAAGAAGCTCATGATACGCCTTTGTTTATTCATCCCGGTAGTACAAAGATGTACCAAGACATCCGTCAGAGATTCTGGTGGTCTAATATGAAGCCAGACATTGCTCGTTATGTTGTTGAGTGTGATGTTTGCCATCGTATCAAAGCTGAACATCAAAGGCCTTCTGGAACTTTGCAACCTATCTCTATTCCTGAATGGAAATGGGACCATCTTGAAATGGATTTCGTCACTGGGTTTCCCAAATCGCAGAAAGGTAATGATGTTATTCTTGTCGTCATTGACCGGCTTTCTAAATTTGCTCATTTTCTGGTGGTCAAAGAAACAATCACTGCTAGTCAGCTTGCAACTCTCTACATGTCCAGAATTGTTTCACTTCACGGTATTCCACTGGTTATCAGTTCAGACCGTGGCAGCTTATTCACTTCAAGGTTTTGGGAAAGTTTCCAAGAAGCGATGGGAACTCATCTGTCGTTCAGTACTGCGTTTCATCCTTAATCGCAAGGGCAGGTTGAACGTGCAACCAAGTTCTCGAAGACATGCTTCGAGCTTGTGTAATTTCCTTCAGCATGAAATGGGAGGAATCTCTTCCATATGCCGAGTTCTCTTATAATAATAGCTATCAAGCTAGTCTGAAGATGTCCCCCTTCGAAGTATTATATGGACGAAAGTGTCGAACCCCTCTGAACTGGTCAGAAACTGGGGAACGTCCACTCTTCGGTCCGGATATTATCCAACAGGCCGAAGAACAAGTCTGCATTATTCGTGAGAATCTCAAGACTGCTCAGTCACGTCAGAAGAGTCAGTATGACCGTCATCACAAGGACATGGTCTATCAACCTGGCGAAAAGTCTTATCTTCGAGTTACACCAATGAAGGGTGCTCACCGCTTCGGGATCAAGGGCAAGCTAGCTCCTCGCTATATCGGTCCCTTCACTATTCTCGAAAGGCGTGGAAAAGTGGCATATCAACTGGAGCTTCCGCCGAACCTTTCTCAGGTTCACGATGTGTTCCACATGTCACAGCTCCGCTGTTGCTTCAAGGATCCAATCTGAGAAGTGGATCATGAAGTGCTCGAATTGCAATAGGACCTCTCCTATAAAGAGCATCCGGTCTGCATTCTCGACCAAGCTGAACGCCGCACACGTCAGAAAGCGATCGAATTCCTCAAGGTCCAGTGGTCGCATCACTCTGAAGATGAAGCCACTTGGGAACGCGAGGACCGCCTGCGTGATGAATACCCCGCACTGTTTCCTTCTACCTCCTAAATCTCGGGACGAAATTTCTTGTAGTGGAGGAGTTTTGTAACGTTCGGGTAATTAAGCTACAGTAATCCCACGCTAATGGTGCCATGTCACCACGATTACTATTGTTAACCTTGCGTTGGTTCGAAACCATTTCAAATATTCAAATTCGAAAAATGTCAACAATAAGAGTTTTTCAAAATTTAAAACAAAAATGTTTGGGAGGTGCCATATTTTGCGTATGTAATTATGTTGTAATAAACACATTTTTATAAAATGCCTAAGTATTTTAAAATGAATTAAAATAGAAAAGAAAATAAATAAAAAGAAAAACAAAAAAACTAAAATAAAATAAAAGAGGCAACCCCCCTGCCCCCCTGGACTCTGGCCCAGTTGGCCATTGGGCCAACCCACCCGTCCGTCTCATCTCCTCTCCTTAACCCCCTCCCCACTCCACTGGACCCCCACCGGCACACCCCCACTCCCCCCCGCAAAAATATCTCCCCCTCTCCCCCGACTGGATCGGGATCGGGGGAGGAGACCGCCGTCGCCGTCACCGCCTCGCCGGAGCGCTCCCTCACCAGTCTGCCTCCCGCTCCGCCGCGTCGTCTCCATCCTCCTCCTCACGCCCCGCTGCCCCCATCCCTATGATTCCCCCGTGAGGCCCCCTCCTCCTCTCACCCCCGCATGCACCGGCGCCGGCTGCGCTCACCGCGTGCCTGCGCCGTCCCGTGCCCGTGCCCGTCCCGTGCCCGTGCCCGTGCCCGTGCGAACTGGCTGGTCCACGGCCCCTCCCAGCACGACCGCGCGCGCGCCCGCGCATCGCCACCCCCTCCCCGTGCTTGCTTCGCCTGACCCGCGTCGCCCCGCCACGGCGCGCCCCACTGCATCCACGAACGCCCCGCGCTGGACGCGCCCCCGCACCGCACGCCTAGCTAGGTGCTCGCTCGCTTTCGCCCGCAACCCCCACTCGTGCGCTGCCCTGCGCCCGCACGCGCCCACTGATGAAGCTATGTACCTAGGATAGGGGCATGGACCAGTCCTAAGTACCCTACCCAAGGACATCCCTAGAAGAAGTCACCTTTCAATCGACTTGGAGGTATCCCACTCGACAGATTCAAGACACTCGACCACGAAGCAATCACTCGACCAGTTTCCAACCACTCGACTGCCAGGAGATCTAAAGTCACCCTGCACGCAAACGATCGGTCATTAAGTAGCTTTTATGGTCATCATAGCACTTTATTAGGGGCGTTACCAGTAACCCCCCAGTCTTAATGTACTTTAAACCTTGCATTACTGAGGGCTGGAGCGGCCTGACGAACTCTATATAAGCCACCCCCCTCCTCAGTATCAAGGGTTGGCACCCCTGTTATTCGTACACACATAATTCAGTCGACCGCCTCCGGGCACCGAGACGTAGGGCTGTTACTTCCTCCGAGAAGGGCCTGAACTCGTAATCCTCGTGTGCTTACAACTCCTCCATAGCTAAGATCTAGCCTCTCCATACATACCCCCCTACATCACTGTCAGAGTTAGAACCACGACAGTTGGCGCCCACCGTGGGGCCAGGAGTCTTAGCGCCTAGTTTCAGAAGTTGCGATTTTTTCCGATCTCCTTGATCATGGTTTCGGGCGGAGCTTTGCTGGAGGGCTGCGAGATCCGTCTCAACGCGCTCACGTTCATCGCCGACGACTCCGCTTGGCTTCAGGAGGCTCCACTCGATGTCGACGCGCTCCCTGTCCGCGGAGCGACGCACTTTCGCGCATGCGTCCGTGGTGTCCTCCTGCGGCAGCCATCGACCCAATATCGGTCGGCTCCCGTGGCATCTCCCCGCCCTATTTCTCACCGGCGCAAGCGCTCCTGTCGGTCGAGGCTTCATAGGTGGGTGAGGCATGCGGTGGCCCGCCAGTCGGCCACCCCACAAGTCGCGGCAATTGAGCCCGACGAATCCCTCTACGGCCTGTTCGACCTATCGTCTGGCTCCACAGAGACCGCATCCGAATGCGACAGCAGTGACCCAGCTGCAGAGGTTCTGGTGATCAATGGGCCACACAGTCCTCCCGGTTTCCCCCGCGCTGACGGAGGCGCGGATGGGGGCGACCCGTCGCGTCCTCACGAGGAGTATCTCCTAGAGCCTCTCATGTTGTTGCAGTGGGAGGAACTTCGCCGCCAGAACATGGATGCACTCCACACTCCTATCGTTGGAGAAACCCCCGAGGCCCGAGCCTTGGAGGACGCGCGCTTGGCTAACTTGGCTGAGCGCACTCGACTGGAGAATCTCCAGCGAATACTCGACGGGCGAGCGCGTCAACGGGCTCCAGAATCCAGTCGACGTCAACTCTTTCCGCCCCGCAGGTGTATCGTACTCCGATTCAGAATTTGGCGGCTGCGGCCCGTATAGCAGAGTCGATTCAGCCCTCCCAGTCAGAGGCTGGCAGAGGCTTGTTGCAAATCAGAGCGTTGCTCCGGGCAGCGGGAGACCAGAATTCCGTTGTTTCTCAGTCGCGGAACAGGATCCATAGTCGATCCGTTGCAGCGGATACAGTCCAGTCGACTCACAGCCCAAGATCGCCTCCGAGGCGTGAGGGACGTGGAGACCGGCATGATCAGTACAGAAGGAATGAGCAGTATGATCACCAATTCGATCGTGATGATCGACGTCGAGTGCCAACCCCTCCCTCGAGGAGTGGATCATATGTGCCTCGACAACAGGTGGACAGACGCCCTCATAGTGTTGGGCGGAGAATTCCAGTTGACCCCAGGGAACCAGGCTTTAATGCGAGATCCATTCTCGTTCAAGGTTTGGTCGACAGGAATAGAGCTCACCGAGAAGGCCACGACAGAGATGCGCCTACCAGTAGCAGAGTACATGTTTTAGGGCCGGAGTGTTTCAGTCGAGCCATTAGAGCCGCTGTAATTCCTCCCAACTTCAGGTTGGCGACTGGAGTTAGTAAGTTCACCGATGAGTCCAAGCCCGATACTTGGCTCGAAGATTACCGAGTGGCTGTCCAGATTGGCGGTGGGAACGATGAGGTAGCCATGAAGCACCTGCCTCTCATGTTAGAAGGCTCAGCCAGAGCGTGGCTGAATCAATTAGCACCCAGCAGCATTTACACTTGGGAGGATCTCTCCTGATTGTTTGTCACCACATTTGAAGGAACATGCAAGCGACCTACAGGCCTTACGGAATTGCGGTCTTGCGTGCAGAAACCGAATGAAACTCTGAGGGATTACATACAGAGGTGGATCACATTGCATCACACAGTTGAAAATGTACCAGATCATCAAGCAGTTTATGCCTTTAAAGAAGGCGTTAAGTACAGAGAATTGAATCTGAAGTTCGGTCGAACCGGAGAGATGTCTCTGAATCGGATGATGGAGATTGCCACCAAATACGCTAATGGTGAAGATGAGGATCGACTCCGGAGTGGCAAGCATAAAGGTCGCCCAGGAAGCCGAAGGAAATTCCAGTCAGAAACATAAGCGGAAAGCCGAGCCAGCCGCTCCTGGGGAGGCCCTGGCCGTAACCCAGGGAAAATTTAAGGGAAAACCCAAAGGACCTTGGAACCCCAAGAAAGTTAAGGACCAAGATGGAAATGATGTTTTGGATCTACCATGTCACATACACACCAAGAAAGATGAAGAGGGTAAACTCATTTACCCAAAGCATACCACTCGACAGTGTCGGCTTCTGATCCAGCAGTTTCAGGGCAAGCAGTCCAAAGATAAGGAAAAGGAGTCGGACAAAGTTGAGGACAAGGAAGATAGTGACGATGGGTACCCCAGATCAATTCCACCCTGATGATTTTTGCTGATGTTGAGAGCAAAAGTCGACTGAAGGTTATTAACCGTGAGGTAAATATGGTTGCTCCGGCAACACCCAATTATCTGAAGTGGTCCCAGACTGCCATCACATTCGACCAGTCTGATCACCCTACGCACATTGCCACCCCTGGGAGGCAAGCTCTGGTGGTCGACCCAGTTGTCGAAGGCACTCGACTGACCAAAGTTCTGATGGATGGAGGCAGCGGTTTGAACATACTGTATGCAAAAACATTGAAAGGGATGGGCATTCCGATGTCCAGGCTCAGCACCAGTAACATGAGTTTCCATGGAGTCATTCCTGGGAAGAAAGCCGAGTCACTCGGCCAAATTGCTCTTGATGTGGTTTTCGGTGATTCCAAGAATTACCGCAAGGAAAAATTGACATTCGAAGTTGTGGATTTCCAAAGTGCTTATCACGCTATTTTGGGCAGGCCAGCTTTTTCTTATCACGCTATTTTGGGCAGGCCAGCTTATGCACGCTTCATGGCTCGACCATGTTATGTGTATCTCAAATTGAAGATGCCTGGTCCCAAAGGTGTGATCACTGTTACAGGCAATCGGAAGAAAGCAGAGGAGTGTTTTCAGAAAGGCTCAAAGATTGCTGACGCTTAGATGGCGGTGGTCGAGCTGCAAGAGTATCAGAAGACTGCAGATCCGAGTGAGTTGCTACGAGCTAAGAAGCCTGCTTCAGAATCAGCTTTTCAGTCTTCCGGTGAAACGAAGGCAGTTCACATTCACCCGACCGATCCAAACGCTGCTCCGACTCACATCTCAACGACGGTCGACTCCAAATAGGAATAAGCGCTCATCCAGTTCCTCCGTGAGAACTGGGACATCTTCGCATGGAAGCCTGCTGACATGCCTGGAGTTCCCAGGGGGCTGGCTGAGCACCGTCTACGAGTCGACCCAAAATTTAAACCTGTGAAAGAACATCTTCGACGGTCCGCCGTCCAGAAGAGGAAGGCCATTGGCGAGGAGGTGGCTCGGCTCTTAGCAGCGGAGTTCATCCGAGAAATTTACCACCCCGAGTGGCTCGCCAATGTTGTCATGGTCCCCAAGAAGGACAAGTCACTTTGCATGTGCATTGATTTCAAGCATATCAATCGGGCCTGCCCAAAATATCATTTTCCTCTCCCCCGCATCGACCAGATAGTCGACCCGACTGCAGGATGTGAGCGTTTGTCTTTCCTAAACGCCTATTCCGGGTACCATCAGATCCGTCTGTACGGGCCCGACGAGATCAAAACAGCTTTCATCACTCCATTCGGGTGCTTCTATTATGTCACCATGCCGTTCGGCCTCAAGAATGCTGGAGCCACGTTCATGAGGATGATTCAGAAGTGTTTGCTCACTCAAATCAGTCGAAATGTGGAGGCATACATGGATGATATTGTAGTCAAGTCACGGAAGGGTTCCGACCTGCTGACTGACCTTGCTGAAACCTTTGCCAACCTCAGGAGGTATGATATCAAGCTCAATCCGTCAAAGTGCACGTTCGGAGTTCCAGGTGGGAAGTTACTCGGTTTTCTCGTTTCCGAACGGGGAATCGACGCCAATCCTGAAAAAATTGGTACTATACTCCGGATGAAACGTCCTGTGCGTGTGCATGACGTCCAGAAGCTTACAAGATGCTTGGCCGCTTTAAGTCAATTCATCTCTCGCCTCGGCTAAAAGGCATTGCCTCTTTACCGACTGATGAAGAAGTCCGACAAGTTCGAGTGGACTCCAGAAGCTGATGCGGCGTTTACAGAGCTCAAAGCTCTGCTCTCCACCCAGCCGGTGCTTGCTGCCCCAATCAGCAAGGAGCCTTTGCTTACATTGCAGCCACAGGACAAGTTGTCAGTACAGTACTTACGGTCGAGCGGGAAGAAGAAGGAAAGGCCTTCAAAGTTCAGCGCCCAGTATATTATGTTTCTGAAGTTTTGACTCCTTCAAAGCAAAGATATCCTCATTACCAGAAGCTTGTATATGGGATTTATATGACCACGAAGAAGGTTGCACATTACTTCTCTGATCATTCCATTACAGTCGTCAGCGACGCTCCACTATCAGAGATTTTGCACAACAGAGATGCAACTAGTCGAGTGGCCAAATGGGCAATTGAACTTCTTCCCCTAGATATCAAGTTTGAGGCAAAGAAAGCTATCAAGTCCCAAGCAATTGCAGATTTCGTCGCCGAGTGGATCGAATAGCAACTTCCGACTCAAGTTCACTCGGAGCACTGGACCATGTTCTTCAATGGATCTAAGATGTTGAATGGTTCCGGTGCTGGGGTAGTATTGGTTTCCCCCCGAGGAGATAAGCTCAGATATGTTCTCCAGATTCACTTCGATTCCTCCAATAACGAAGCAGAATATGAAGCACTTTTGTATGGGTTGCGCATGGCCATTTCACTCGGCGTCCGTCGCCTCATGGTCTATGGCGACTCAGATTTGGTGGTTAATCAGGTGATGAAAGAATGGGACGTCAGAAGTCCAGCTATGACTGGTTATTGCAATGCAGTGAGAAAGTTAGAGAAGAAATTCGAGGGGTTAGAGCTTCATCACATCCCCCGACTGAAAAATCAAGCGGCTGATGATTTGGCAAAGATAGGCTCCAAGAGAGAAGCCATCCCCAGCAATGTGTTTTTGGAACACATCCACTCGCCATCAGTCCAAGAAGATCCTTTTACAGATGAAGCCCCGCAGCCAAAGAGTGCCACAGAGCTGACTGAAGTTGAAATTCCGGCAGTGGTCGACCTAATCATGGAAGTTTTGGCAATCACCCCTGACTGGACGATACCGTACATCACGTATATCCTAAGAAAGGAACTCCCGGAGGACGAAGAAGAGGCTCGACAGATCGTCTGTCGATCCAAGGCCTTTACAGTCATAAAGGGACAGTTGTATAGAGAAAGCGCGACTGGAGTCGGTCAGAAGTGTATAACACCAGAAGAAGGTCAGATAATCCTTGATGATATCTACTCGGGGACCTGTGGTCATCATGCGTCCTCTCGGACCATTGTGGCTAAAGCATACCGACCGGGATTTTACTGGCCAAGAGCGAATGAAATGGCAAAAGAGATAGTCGACAAGTGTGAAGGGTGCCAGTTCTACTTCAAGATGTCGCACAAGCCTGCATCAGCCCTGAAGAACATTCCACTCGTCTGGCCCTTCGCTGTTTGGGGACTGGACATGGTTGGCCCATTGAGAACAGGCAGGAGCGGTTTCACACATGTGCTTGTGGCAGTCGACAAGTTTACCAAATGGATTGAAGCTAAGCCTATCAAGAATCTTGATGCTTGCACTGCTATCAGTTTCGTCACAGAGTTAACATTCAAATATGGAGTCCCGCATAACATCATCACCGACAATGGGTCAAACTTTGATTCAGACAAGTTCAGAGCTTTTTGCGCCTCTCAAGGCACACGAGTCGACTACGCATCGGTCGCCCACCCCCAGTCGAATGGACAAGCAGAAAGGGCAAATGGTCTGATTCTCAAAGGACTAAAGCCTCGGCTGATGTGTGATCTCAAGCACGCAGCAGGCGCTTGGGTCGACGAGCTTCCATCGGTTCTGTGGGGATTGAGGACTACCCCGAATCGGTCGACTGGAAGAACTTCGTTCTTTCTGGTTTACGGAGCGGAAGCAGTCCTGCCGAGTGATCTACTTCACAATGCACCCCGAGTCGAGCTTTATACCGAAGATGAAGCAGAACAAGCCTGGCAAGACGCAGTCGACCTCCTGGAAGAAGAAAGAGAAATGGCTATGATCCGATCGACCATTTATCAGCAAGACTTGCGTCAATTCCATGCCAGAAATGTGAAGAGTCGAGACTTCCAAGAAGGAGATTTGGTCCTCCGAGTGGATCAATAGAAACCACACAAGCTCGCTCCTACTTGGGAAGGTCCCTTCATCGTCACCAGAGTCCTCCACAATGGAGCGTATCACCTTTACAATGTCGATCGCCAGATCGATGAGCCACGAGCTTGGGATGCAGAATTGCTCCGCCCCTTTCACACTTGAATTCTCACTCGGATGAGATGTAATAAGAAAAACTTCTGTAGTCTATTTATCAAAGACAAGAGTGTTACAAATTTTCCTATAATTGTTGTTGCTTTTGTTTGCGTGTGAAATCCCCTAGTGGGTGTTTTAGCTGCGAATCCGTTTTGCCTAAGTTTGTAAACAAAAATCCTACCAAGTGGCGAGCCAGACTCCCACTCGGAGGCTTAGTTGCAGCTCAGTGCTCGCCTAAGTGTTTAAAAATCCTACCGAGTGGCGAGCCAGACTCCCACTCGGAGGCTTAGCTAGAGCTCAGTGCTCACCTAAGTGTTTAAAAATCCTACCGAGTGGCGAGCCAGACTCCCACTCGGAGGCTTAGCTGCAGCCCAGTGCTCGCCTAAGTGTTTAAAAATCCTACCGAGTGGTGAGCCAGACTCCCACTCGGAGGATTAGCTGCAGCCCAGTGCTCACCTAAGTGTTTAAAAATCCTACCGAGTGGTGAGCCAGACTCCCACTCGGAGGCTTAGCTGCAGCCCAGTGCTCGCCTAAGTGTTTAAAAACCCTACCGAGTGGAGAGCAAACCTCCCACTCGGAGGCTTAGCTGCAGCCAGTGCTCACCTAAGTGTTTAAAAATCCTACCGAGTGGTGAGCCAGACTCCCACTCGGAGGCTTAGCTGCAGCCCAGTGCTCGCCTAAGTGTTTAAAAACCCTACCGAGTGGAGAGCAAACCTCCCACTCGGAGGCTTAGCTGCAGCCAGTGCTCACCTAAGTGTTTAAAAATCCTACCGAGTGGTGAGCCAGACTCCCACTCGGAGGCTTAGCTGCAGCCCAGTGCTCGCCTAAGTGTTTAAAAATCCTACCGAGTGGAGAGCAAACCTCCCACTCGGAGGCTTAGCTGCAGCCCAGTGCTCGCCTAAGTGTTTAAAAATCCTACCGAGTGGTGAGCCAGACTCCCACTCGGAGGCTTAGCTGCAGCCCAGTGCTCGCCTAAGTGTTTAAAAATCCTACCGAGTGGTGAGCCAGACTCCCACTCGGAGGCTTAGCTGCAGCCCAGTGCTCGCCTAAGTGTTTAAAAATCCTATCGAGTGGAGAGCAAACCTCCCACTCGGAGGCTTAGCTGCAGCCCAGTGCTCGCCTGAGTATTTAAAAATCCTACCGAGTGGTGAGCAGACCTCCCACTCGGGGGGCTTAGCTGCAGTCCAGTACTCGCCTAAGTTTGAAAAAATCCTACCGAGTGGAGAGCAGACCTCCCACTCGGGGGCTTAGCTGCAGTCCAGTACTCGCCTAAGTTTGAAAAAATCCTACCGAGTGGATAGCAGACCTCCCACTCGGGGGCTTAGCTGCAGTCTAGTACTCGCCTAAGTTTGAAAAAATCCTACCGAGTGGAGAGCAGACCTCCCACTCGGGGGCTTAGCTGCAGTCCAGTACTCGCCTAAGTTTTTAAAATCCTAGCGAGTGGAGAGCAGACCTTCCACTCGGAGGCTTAGCTGTAGCCCAGTGCTCGCCTAAGTACGGAACACATCCCAATCTGCAAGGACGACGAGGTGCAAATCGACTACTACCTTCTCCTTCGGAGTTGCACCACAAATACAAAGTTATTTCGAGTGAAGAACAAGTTCCACTCGACAGATAATTCATGAAGATATTCAACGATAAATCAAGTTCAGATAAGATCCAAAGGTTCTAGACCGCAGATCAAAGTACTCGAGCCTCCAGCTCGACAGAGTTTAACGGTTACAAAATCCACTCGGCATTCCGAGGCAAATTTAAAGTGAAGCATAAAAGTTTTTATTCCTCATGCGGAGGACTGGAAGGGGCGACGAACTCGTCCAAGTCGATCCCGTCTGCAATGCGAGTGGCAGCAGCAATGAAAGTCTCCATGAAGTCTTGAAAGTTGTGCTTCCTGGTATTGGCAACTTGGATGGCGGCCAACTTTTCTTCTCGCGCCTCCTTGCAGTGGACACGGACCAGAGACAGAGCGACGTCAGCGCCACATCTAGCAGAAGATTTCTTCCATTCCGCCACTCGACCTGGGACTTCATTCAGTCGAGTCATCAGGGACTCGAGGTCATTCTGAAGCGTCGTCCTAGGCCAGAGCGACGCGTCGATCCGTGACATCGCAACCTTCAACCGAGCAAGATAGTCAACAACGCCGGCAACACGAGATTCCAGTCGGAGCACGTTCATAGCAGCCTCGTCCTTCACTGGAGAATTGATGGGGTCCAAGTCTGTCTCCACTCAACTGGTCTCCTCTTCGAAGTTCTGGCAGAATTCTGTAAACGCAATTCAAGGATAAGTCAGTGGCTCTACGCAGATTTGGTAACTGCAAGTCCGTCGGGCCGGAGTAATTACCCTAGAGCATGACGAACAGCTTCTTGGCGAGTCCACCGAGATAAGCCTCCAGATCGTTCCTCTTCCCCGCCAGTTCACTTGCCTTTTCATTCAGAGCTATATTGCCATTCTTCAAACGGCTGGCCTCTCGATTAGCCACATCGAGAGCAGTTTTCAGCCTGGAGTTTTCCTTTTCAAGAGTACCGACTGAAGCCAGTTTTTCTTCAGCAAGCTTCGTTTTGTTCAGGGCCTCCTTCTGCGCTTCGGCAAGGTCTTGATCCTTCTTCTTCAGAGCCTCCTCCATTTTGTCTGCGAAACAGCAAGTGAGATCAACATCGAGGACGGCCAGAAAGAAAGGACAGTCGACAAAAGCTCACCAGCCATACCTTTTGCTTCGTCCCTTGCCTTCTGCAAGTTCTCCTAAGCAAGCTTCAAGTCAAGGTTTAGCTGGATCTGTTTGTTCTCCAACTCAGTGTAACGAGCCACAAGTTCGCAGGATTTCTGCAAAAAATCAGTCGACAGACATCCAAGATAAGTTGCTTCCGAGTAACCAAGAGACAATGATGGCGTTTCTAAGACTACAACCGAATCAAAAACATTCGACAGTAGTCTCGGGGACTACACCCAGTGGGTGCACTCAGTGTGCCCCCACTGGTTCGACCAAAAAAATCGACTGCCCGCAGCCGACCGTGTACAGTTCCATTCGACATGGCCTGACCAGACCGAGTGAAGAAGTTCAGCTAAAGCAACACAATATAAAGACTACAGTCGACTGCCAGCAGTCCACCGTAGTCTCGGGGACTACACCCAGTGGGTGCACTTAGCGTGCCCCCACTCGTCAAAAAGATTAATAGACACACCCAGTGGGCGTACAGATATAAAGATCTTTGGAAAAGAGATTCTTCAGATAGCATATCCTAACAGAACATGTGGTGAATCGACTGACCTGGACGTTGCTCTGAAGAGCTGAGCTCGCGTCATAAGCTGCTTGGCTGGCTTCCCGAACCACCTTCACTTGCTCCATCATGATCCCCGCCTGGCGTATAGCCTCTTTCGCGGCACCCACTTGGTCCTCAGGGACGTGGTGTGTGGCAAAAAGCGAAGGCAGATTTGCAGTCGACATCGAAGGCCGAGCACTCGTCAGAGGTTCAGCGAAGGTCACAGAAACCCGAGTGGTATCACCACCCTCCCGGACTGCGGCCTCAGGCGCCGGAGTAGTTTGTGGGGTCTTGCCAGCCGGCGCCCTCCTATTCCTTCGCGCCCTCAGCGGCACTTCGTCGTCATCATCAGGGTGGTTAATGACATGAGGAGGAGCTACAAGAAAAATCCAATCGACCAAAATTATAAGAAATCGTCAGTCGACTAAAAGCAGAGCATCAGTAATCGTACCGGGGTTGGAGGTAACAGCGTCTTCCATCTCTTGATCATCGTCCTTGGCGGAGATCTCTGAGGTGGCAGCACTGCAAATTTCGAAAGTCAGTCAGCTTATTCAATGAGTCGACCAAGAGTCCGTCACGTTCGACAAAGGAAAACAAATTCTACTATTACCCAGAAATGGTGGGGACAGTCATCTTCATCTTGGGCAGAGCCTTGGGCGGCTTGGACGGCGTCGCGCATGGGTGCTTGGGAGCTTTTTCTGTCGGCGCTGAAGATGAGGTCCGAGGGCGCTTCGACGACTGCCCAACAGGGACAGTCGCCTTACAACGTTCCCGCGCAGGGTCGTGTGTAAGCTTGGATCGCCGTTCCGAGTGGGGAGGTTTGACTTCTTCCTCCTTGTCTTCACTAGAGTCGTTGTCGTCATCCCCCTCTCCTTCGCCATCAGATTCCCACTCTTCTCCCTCGTCTCCACTTTCGCCTCCACTCGCCTCTCCTTCCTCGGCCTGCTCCTGTGCTCCATTGGGTGTCGAGTACATCTCAGTAGTGGCCTAGAGGACAACAAATGAGACAAAAGTCAATCGACTGATCCAAAAAGAACAAATAAATAAAGCAAGATCACAGTCGGAAATGCAAGGTCAGACCTTGTCCACTTCGTATGTTTGGTCGAGTGGAGGAATCCTCCTGGCTCCTCGGGGGTTGTCCTTGTTCCCTGTGATACTCGACAGCCACCCTTCCAACATCTTGTCAGTGACCTCCTCTGGGTGAATCTGAGTGCTGTCTTCGAGACCCGAGTACAGCCACATCGGGTGGTCACGAGCCTGAAGCAGTTGGATGCGCCTCCGAAGGAAGACTTCCAACAAGTCCATGCTAGTCACACCCTCGCAGACAAGCTGAACCACTTGACCGACCAGCACCTTGACTTGCGCCTTTTCCTCCGGCGTCACTTTCAGAGAGGCAGGTTTTTGTGCTCGATTCAGAGAAAAAGGGGGAAGCCCAGTCGACTATCCTAGGGTCACCTGGTCTTTACAGTAAAACCAAGTCGACTGCCACCCACGGACTGACTCGGGAAAAGTGATAGACGGAAAGGAACTTTTTCCCCTCATCTGGATCGCCAGACCCCCGCACAGCTGGATCACCTGCGTCCGTTCGTCACTCGACTTGGCCTTCTTGACCGACTGAGAGCGGCAAGTGAAGATGTGCTTGAAGAGTCCCCAATGGGGGCGGCAACCCAAGAAGTTTTCACACAAGGAAACAAAAGCAGCAAGATACACAATAGAATTGGGAGTAAAGTGATGGAGCTGCGCTCGGAAGAAGTTCAAGAAGCTCCGGAAAAAAGGATGAGGAGGCAGAGAGAATCCACGATCAATATGGGTGGCGAGGAGGATGCACTCACCATCAAGAGGCTGGGGTTCGACTTCTTTCCCCGGGAGGCACGCAGATTTGTGGGGAATGAATCCCCCCTCGACCAGATCATCGAGATCATCCTGCCGAATCACCGACGGCATCCAGTCGCCCTGGATCCAATCCTTGGGCAGAGCAGTCCTCGAGGAAGATCCGCCCCGAGCGGACTTCTTCCCCTTCCCCTGCACCGCCGCCTTCTTCGCGCGCTCCAGAGCCGACGTCTTCTCCTTCACCATCGTCGCCGGCGAAGCTCGAACAGACCTATGGCACCAAGGTGGGAGCGGAGGTGGCGGAGGATCTTGTGAAGGAAGGGGGAAAAGTGAAGGCGCACTGTTCGGGGGTCCCGAGCCGGCAGCTTATAAGAGGTCGCTTCCAAGTGGCTGACTGGTAGGCCCAGGCAATCCCGTCAAATCCCGCAATGGGTGTGCGCGGTACGTGGCGAAAAAGGTGGCGCGGGGATCGAGGAGCTTCCGCCTATCCCATCCGATTACTGTGGCCGCCCCCGTCCCGCGCGCTTCCCGAAATTAAAATCCCGCAAAATCCGCGGGCCGCAGAACAACTCGTCAAACAGAAGATCCCTTTCACACCGTCACTCGGAACTTCACAAGTAAAGAAATTCACTCGACAAGAGGCCAAGAATGGATCAAGGTGACTGAAAGAAATTGACGACGTCATCCGTGACAATTGATCCAAAACAAGACGTTCATATAACATGAAGAACCAGTCGGAAAGATCCCCAACTCCTTCCCCACTCGAACCTCGATCCATTCGGGGGCTAATGATGAAGCTATGTACCTAGGATAGGGGCATGGACCTGTCCTAAGTACCCTACCCAAGGACATCCCTAGAAGAAGTCACCTTTCAATCGACTTGGAGGTATCCCACTCGACAGATTCAAGACACTCGACCACGAAGCAATCACTCGACCAGTTTCCATCCACTCGACTGCCAGGAGATCTAAAGTCACCCTGCACGCAAACGGTCGGTCATTAAGTAGCTTTTATGGTCATCATAGCACTTTATTAGGGGCGTTACCAGTAACCCCCAGTCTTAATGTACTTTAAACCTTGCATTACTAAGGGCTGGAGGGGCCTGGCGAACTCTATATAAGCCACCCCCTCCTCAATATCAAGGGTTGGCACCCCTGTTATTCATACACACATAATTCAGTCGACCGCCTCCGGGCACCGAGACGTAGGGCGGTTACTTCCTCCGAGAAGGGCCTGAACTCGTAATCCTCGTGTGCTTACAACTCCTCCATAGCTAAGATCTGGCCTCTCCATACATACCCCCCTACATCACTGTCAGAGTTAGAACCACGACACCCACTGCCCCTCCTCGCACGGCTTCGCGCTCACCATGGCCGCCCCTCCCTGCGTGCGCCACTGCCTTCCCTGCTCCGGCCACTTCGGCCTTGGCCTCACCGCGCCGCGCGCCTGCCTCCGTCGTGGTGCCCGCTGCCGGTGTCGCCCGCTGTGGCCCCGCGGTGCCGTCCCTGCCACCGCCGCCGGGCGTTGCCCATGCCGGCCATGTGCCCCATGCGCCCGGGTTCGCCCCTCCCGTCGCCCGGCTCTGCCCGCACTCGGGCACCCGTTAAGGCTCCCTTGAGCCACTGACTAGGGGGCCCAGCCCCCCCCCTCCCCGAGAACAAAATTAAAAAAGGAATTAAAAAGAAAGAAAGAAATAATAATTAAAATAAATAAATAAGTAATTAACTTAATTAATTCTGATTAGATTAACTAATTATGATTAATTAACCTAATGACTAATTAACCTAATTAACTACTGTAAATTGACTAAACGGTCTATGACCAGTGGGACCCACCTGTCAGGTTGACTAGGTCAACTGCTGACATCATGATGATGTCAGCAAACACTATTCTGGATAATGTTGAATTAAATAAATTAAATAAATTCTAAAAATGATTTAAATCTTTTAAAATTAATATAAAATAAATTGTAGCTCGGATGGAAAAACTTTGTACATGAAAGTTGCTCAGAGCGATGAGACGAATCCGGATACGCAGCCTGTTCGTCCGCCACACATCCCTAGCATACCGCACATGCAACTTTCCCCCTCCGGTTCCCCTGTCCAAAAACACAAAACCCCGGGGATATTTTCCCGGATGTTTGTCCCCTTCACCGGTACCACCTCTTACCGCGTTAGGGCACCCGTAGCACCGCTGCTTGTCATGTCATGCATCGCTATGCATCTGTTTGCTTAATATTTATTGTTTCTTCCCCCCTCTTCTCTTGCTAGACGTCGAGACCGACGCCGCTGCTACCCAGTACGACTACGGTGTTGATGACCCCTCTCTTTTGCCAGAACAACCAGGAAAGCCCCCCTTTGATCACCAGATATCGCCTACTCTTTTCTCTACTTCTTGCATTAGAGTAGTGTAGCATGTTACTGCTTTCCGTTAATCCTATTCTGATGCATAGCCTGTCATTGTTGCTACAGTTGTTGATACCTTACCTGCAATCCTAAATGCTTAGTATAGGATGCTAGTTTATCATCAGTGGCCCTACATTCTTGTTTGTCTGCCATGCTATACTATCGGGTTGTGATCACGTCGGGTGTTGATCACGGGTATACACTATACCTATTACACTTGATATATGTTGTGACTAAAGTCGGGTCGGCTCGTTGAGTACCCGCGGTTGATTCATGAATTGGGGGCTGGAAGGACATACTTTCCCGACGGCCCTCTGTGTGTATCTTTGTGGCGAAGCGACAGGGCAGGTTGTGACCACCCAGGTGAGAGGTGGGCCTAGTCGGCGTTCGCGGTTACGTCAAGATAACATGCTTAACGAGATCTTGGTATTTGATCTGAGTCTGGCCACTGGCCTATACGCACGAACCAACTACGCGGGAACAGTTATGGGCACTCGACGTCGTAGTATCAGCCGAAGCCTTCGTGACGTCAGCGACTGAGCGGCGCGCGCCGGGTTGGACCGCGTAACGCAACTTCCTTTGGAATGGAGGTTGCTAGGTCTGCTCTTCGTCCGCCCACGCAACATGCAGGTGTGCAATGGGCGATGGGCCCAGACCCCTGCGCGCATAGGATTTAGACCGGTGTGCTGACCTCTCTGTTGTGCCTAGGTAGGGCTGCGACGTGTTGATCTTCCGAGGCCAGGCATGACCCAGAAAAGTGTGTCCAGATAAAGGGGATCGAGCGTGTTGGGAAATGTGGTGCACCCCTGCGGGAAAGTTAATCTATTTGAATAGCCGTGATCTTCGGTAACAGGACGACTTGGAGTTGTACGTTGACCTTATGACAACTAGAACCGGATACTTAATAAAACACACCCTTCCAAGTGCCAGATATAACCGGTGATCGCTCTCTCACAGGGCGACGAGGGGAGGATCATCGGTTAGGATTTATGCTATGCGATGCTACTTGGTGAACTTACCATCTACTCTCTTCTTCTGCTGCAAGATGGAGGTTACCAGAAGCGTAGTCTTCGAAAGGACTAGCTATCCCCCTCTTATTCCGGCATTCTGCAGTTCAGTCCACATCTGATACCCCTTTTCCATTTGATACCAATGCATGCATATGTAGTGTAGCTCCTTGCTTGCGAGTACTTTGGATGAGTACTCACGGTTGCTTTGCTCCCTCTTTTCCCCCTTTCTATACCCGATTGCTGCGACCAGACGATGGAGCCCAGGAGCCAGACGCCACCGTCGACGACGACTCCTACTGCGCTGGAGGTGCCTACACTACAAAAAAAGACACATCCATGACATTTTGGGCCGAATGAAAAAAAAATTGTCATACATATGACACTTCTATGACGATAATTGTGACAAAACCCGGTATCATCATAGATGTGGTGGGCTCCAACTTCTATGACAAAAAATCATGACAGAAAATGGGCTTTTCATCCTGGGCGGGCTGGAGACGCAGCCGCATGACATTCTTTGGGCCGTCCATGACGGAAAAAACCGTGGTAGAAGCGAGGGGGAGGAAAATTTCGGGGAGTTCCCGGTTACGGTGGGAGGTCGGGGGCCGAGCGATGCGCATTTCTCTCGTACACGTATGCGCGTGTGTGTGCAATGCGTTGGCTCTAACTGAACCCGAGCGAGGCGTTGGACTCTAACTAAACCCGAGCGATTCCACTGCAGGCTACGCGTTACTGAACCCGAGCGATCGATCGATGGCTGTTAACTGAACCCGATCAAGCGATTCCTTCGCTACTGCTGCTAACTCAAGCCGATTGATGCTGCCTCTGGATGAACAGTGAGCGTTTTGCGGGGGGGGGGGGGGTGGATGAACAGTTCTCAGTGGGGGTGGATGAACAGGACCCCGTGGTGTTGCCTCTCGATGAACAGGACCCCGATCGATCGAGCCGGTTGGGGCTGGATAAATAGGACCCCGTCGAGGGCTGGATGAACAGGACCACCCCGTGGAGGGCAGGGTGAACAGTAGACGGTGGAGGGCAGGATGAACAGTAGCCCGTGGAGGGGTGGTTGAACAGGAGCCCGTGGAGAGGGCTGGTTGAACAGTAGCCGGTGGAGTAGCGCGCGGTGGAGGCTGGATGAATAGGAGCTTGTGGATGAACAGTCGCAGGTGGAGGCTGGAGGAGGTCAATGGTGGATGAGCAGTAGCTCGTGGAGGCTAGAGGGGGTCGACGGTGGAGATGAACAGTATCCCGTAGAGTCCCGTTTTGCGATACGCCACACCCCTCCCTATGAACAGGACCTCCGTTTTGACCGTAGCGCTCCAACACAAGTCCGTTTCCTCCGTTTTTCGGTACGCGCCACCCCTCCCGATCAACAGGACCCCCGTTTCGACCGTAGGAGGTCCGTTTCCTCCGTTTTGCGGTACACCAGACCCCTCCCGATCAACAGGACCCCGTTCCGAATGTAGGAGGTTCGTTTCCTCCGTTGTGTGGTACGCCAGGCCTCGTTTCCATCGCCTGTTCCGTCCAAGCCCTCCCGATGAACACGACCACACATTCCGTTCCGACCCAGCCGGTTGGCTCCCACGCGTTCCGTTGCCTCCCCATGAACACGACGTATTCTGTTGCCTCCCCATGAACACGACGCATTCCGTTGCCTCCCCATGAACACGACGACGACGATGTTTCTCCATTCCGACCCAGCCATGTCAACGAGCCCTCGCCGTACGTATGCGCGAGTAGGCGTTCGAGACCCCGCCTGTATGTACACATACGTGGCCGTATTTTCTTTCTTACACCCTGGCCGCCTCTACTACGACACGCGCGCGCCTCTACATCCACCAGTATATATGTACGTACACGTTCGCGACTAGAATGACAACGCTACGTATGCTTCGACCAGGTGGGTCCCGACTGTCAGGCACTTCCTTGCGTGCGAAGAAGTAGCTGGTGGGTCCCAGTAGTCAGGGGGCGAAATACGGTGGTCCATCCGGTGGGTCCCCGTTGTTAGGTGGAGGAATAATTATTCTGCACGTAATAAGGAGGCACTTCCTTGTTGCGGCTGTGGACCCAGCTGTCAGCCTCTCCACGTACAGTCCATGCCCGATGGAAGCCGTTCCTTGACCACGTTGACCACGCTGCGCCGAGAGCACCAGGGCAGTGGACGACGGCGAGGCCTAGGAAGGGGACGATGTAGAGCCGGGGAAGACGCGGCAGTGGATGCCCACGCGTAGATGAGTACGAGGGCACTTGTTCGCTGCGGTGTGAGGCTGCCGTCGCCGCAGAGTAACAGGGGGTGTGGGTGAGTAGAGGGATGGCCTGGCCAGCGGTGGGAGTAGTAGGGTGCGGTGAGGCCTCCGCCGCATCGCAGCCGGCCACGGGAGGCAGGAGCATGAGGCACGACCGGCGCTGGTTTGGGCGGCTAGAGGAAGAAGACCAGAGGTTGAAGAAGCACTACGGCCATTGGATGGACATCGTACGGTCATTGGAGCTTGAATCATGCATATTGACTAAGTTGACAAAGCCCTCCGTCCCCGTCAACTTAGTAGGCCCACAAGTCAGCCTGCCACTATACTGGGTCCCAGCTAACAGGGGGAGTATTCATTTTTTTGTGCGTAATAAGGAGGAACTTCCTTGCGTGCGAAGATATAGCTGGTGGGTCCGAGTTGTCAGCGGCGGTAACGATTTTTTCGCGAAATACAGAGGCCCTTTCGGTGGGTCCCTGATGTCAGGTGGAGGAATCATTATTTTGCGCGTAATAAGGAGGCATTTCCTTGTGTGCAGCCGTGGACCCAGCTGTCGGCCTCTCCACGTACAGTCCACTTTAGATGCATGTCGGTCGTTGACCACGTTGACCATGCCGCGCAGAGAACACCAGGGCGGTGGACGACGGCGAGGCCTAGGAAGGGAACGACATGGAGGCAGGGAAGACTCGGGAGTTGTTTCCCACGCGGAGGGGAGTACGACTGTATGAGGGTTTACTTGTTCGTCTGCCGTCGCCGGAGAATAACAACAGGTGTGGGTGAGTAGAGGGATGGCTAGGCTAGCGATGGGAGTACAGTGGGGCGGTGAGGCCTGCGCGGCAGCACAGCCGGCTACGAGGAGGAGGGAGTAGGCAGTCCCGCCGGCGCTTGTTTGAGCGGCTGGAGCAGGAAGAGCGGAGATTGAAGAAGCACGATGGCCGTTGGATGGACATCCAACAGTCACTGCTTGTGCGTCAACCTTTTTTTAGGAAAGCCTCAAATCAGTGGAAAACAGCATACAGCCCATCTGCCATTATTTCTAATAATTTTCAGCCCATTTGCTAATTCTTAAGGTTTTTTTTGGAGCCCATATTCTTTTTGTTAGCATTACAGCCCAAATTGTGGCCACGGTTAAAAAATTATACGAAATTTTACATATTTCGATGCGGTCTAAACTATTTTTAATCCCGAAATTTCGACTCACATTCAAACTGATTTTAAAAATAAATGTATATCAATATAAAATCCAACAAATTCTCCACACATAAAAATTAATGTAATTTTAAATCTTGAAATGAAAAAAAAAGATATTTGAAACTAATTGGCGGTTTGATGTGTTTTAAAAATGTACAGCCCATTTCTCATTACTGATGGGCCATTTTCTC
Organism: Triticum urartu; assembly: GCF_003073215.2. NCBI lineage: Eukaryota > Viridiplantae > Streptophyta > Magnoliopsida > Poales > Poaceae > Triticum > Triticum urartu. Next base: position 567,245,738 of record NC_053028.1, read on the forward strand.
AGCCAGCCGAATGAAAGCTCTCCTCGTCTTGAAAGATTTGCAGCCCAACAGGCCTGACAAAGCGACTTACTTGGCAAATCACAAAAAAACTGGGCTGTGGCAGTGGACCCAGCTGTCAGCCTCTCCACGTACCGTACTCTTCCGATGGAAGTCGTTCCTTGACCTCATTGACCACGCCGCACGGAGAGCACCACGGCGGTGGACAACGGCGAGGCCTAGGAAGGGGACGACGCGGAGCCGGGGAAGACGCGGCAGTGGAAGCCCACGTGGAGAGGAGTACGAGGGTTCACTGGTTCGGCTAGGGTGTGAGGCTGTCGTCGCCGCAGGTCCTAGCCAGCGGTGGGAATAGTAGGGGCGGTGAGGCCTTCGTGGCAGCACAGCCGGCCACGGGAGGCAGGAGCATGCGACACGATCGGCGCTGCTTTGGGCGGCTGGAGCAAGAAGACCAGAGGTTGAAGAAGCACTACGGCGACATCGTACGGTAACTGGAGCTACAATCATTCATATTGACTAAGTTGACAAAGCCCTCCGTCCCCGTCAACTTTGTTGGCCCACAAGTCATCCTCCCACTATGGTGGGTCCTAGCTAGTAGGAGGGTATTCATTTTTTGTTGCGTAATAATGAGGCACTTCCTTGCGTGCGAAGATATAGCTGGTGGGTCCGACATGTCAGCGGGGGGGAATGTTTTTTTTGTGAAATACAGAGGCCCTTACGGTGGGTCCCAGCTGTCAGGTGGAGGAATCATTATTTTGCGCGTACAGTCCACGGCTGATGGATGTCGTTCGTTGACCAAGTTGACCAGGCCGCGCTGAGAGCACCATGGCGGTGGACAACGGCGAGGCCTAGGAAGGGAACAACACGGAGCCAGGGAAGACTCAGCAATGGTTGCCCACGCGGTGCGGAGTATGAGGGTTTACTGGTCTAGCTGCCATTGCCGAAAAATAACAGGAGGTGTGGGTGAGTAGAGGAATGGCCTGGCCAGCAATGAAGTAGGGTGGGGTTGTGCGGCCTATGCGGCAGCACAGCCGGCCACGGGAGGCGGGAGCAGGCAGTCCCATCGGAGCTGGTTTGGGCGGCTGGAGCAAGAAGATCAGATATTTAAGAAGAAGCATGGCCGTTGAATTAACATCCAACGGTCACTGCTGCTAGAATCGTTTGTGGACTAAGTTAACAATGCCAAAGTACACGTCAACCTAGTAGACCGACAAGTCAGCCTCCAAATCTGTCCCAGGAACTCTCAATTTTGTCCTCCTTCCTTCATTGCAAAAAAAGGGGAAAGAAAATCAAAGACTTGGGAAGGCGTACAGAACAAGCTAGTGTACCAGTAATGAGACATTGCCGAGTTTTAGAAAAAAGAAAGACGTGCTCCTGTAGCTGGTTCGAATCCAAACCTAGACTATGACTATATAGGTGCTATGCTACTCTGCAAGTAATGAAACTGACATATCCAACGTTCGCTTCTCCTCTTCTCTACTTACTCTGCCTAGCATCTGAAGCTCTGGCCGCAGCAACCATGTCCGCTGGCTGCTCCAGATATGAGCCAAGTCGCAACCCGTACCATCACCTGTGGGTCTCATCACACCCTCGCCGGCACGCGCACCGCAGCCGATTCCTCATCGCAACCCGTTGTCGTTGGTGTGGTGCCACTGCTGCAAATCACGCAGAGTCATCCATCGCGTCTCAACCACAATCCGCAACCCTGGCCGAGTCTTCTACAAATGCCCAAATCATGGGGTAATAATATGTTTAAGTGTTGTTCTGCTGCTTTCAGTTGCTGATTTTTTAATAGTTTGGTTGATGATCTACCAATTTGATTCGTGCAGAAAAGGGAAGATTCGTGTGATTTGTATTTCTGGGAAGTTGCTGATGTGGGGGAATGCAACTACGCTGATTATTTGGTTAGCCGAGGAATCCCAATACCAGCAGGTTGGGGTGTTGGACAAGTAACTGAAGGAACGGCAGAAGAGGAAGATGCAGAGCAGAAGCTTAAAGATGCAGTTCCTCTAATCATGGCCAAGCAACTACTGTTGAATGGCCTTGACAGCAATGAGGAGATGAAAGAGCTTGTGAAGATAATGGGCAAAATCGATGTGCTCTGTAGGATGATTGTCTCTTTATTTGCAGTGTATGTAGCACTCGTGATGTATTCAGTGGCTACGACATGAGCACTTTGCTGAAACTAGTAATGAATGAAACCTGTGTAGCAGGCTGGGCGTAGTGTTGTGAACATATAATGATTTCTATTAACAGAAATCAGGGGGTATCCCCTTTTGCTCATATAAATAAATAAATAGCAGAGGCCTTGTCGGGTCAGCTTTGTTCTCATTCGAAGACGTCGAGAAAATTGCAGTCCAACAGCAAACTATGTCATCAAATTCAAGTTTCACGGCCAAATATGAGTACAACTAAACAACAATGTCATCATGTTTTAGTTGTCATACAATCACCAAACACAAATCAGCATACATAACAAGTGATGTTCTCACAGCAAAATACTAAAGAACATGTTCATCGGGTTTCAGTTGTCATAGCAAACACAATTTCACATACTAGATAAAAAACGTCTTCTGACAGGCAAATACGACAAAAGCAATGTAATCATCATCCGCAGCAGCAGCGTCAACATCTTCGCCATGTGTATCAGTCTGAATCGTAATCCCCACGGTGTCATCTTCTTCTTCGTCCTCAACGTCCTCGAATGTTGGCTTCTTCTTGATCAACTCTTGTATGTCCACAGCATGACAGGCAATCTTTTCGCCAGCGTCATTAACGTGATGATTCTCAAAGATATTAGGAACATCTGTGTTATCTTGTACATCAGGAGCAGTGTAAGCATCATCTTGTTGTGCAACTTCATTAAACGAATTCCTCTGCTCAAACCTTTGCAATACTCTCCAGTCATCGCTATGTGCAAATGTGTCTTCCAAGAAAAATATCTGGGTTGCTTGATTTGCCAAAATAAAAGGCTCGTTGGTCTGGTACGCCGCCTTGACATTGATGGATTTGAAATAATCATCAGCTCTGGGTTTTGCGATCCTGGAAAATAGGTTATACCAACGACAGCACAACAGAACCACACACCGATGATCCTCGAAACTGGAGATATACTGCAACTGAATAATGTCTATTATGTTAGCATACATTTCAGTTGTCTCTTTGTCATACGTATCCGTGCTCATGATGGCACTGTTTTGTGTCTTCCTACCTTCGTCTCGTGCAAGGGTGTTGTAGCGCACATCTCCAACAACACAAGATTCTTAATGTCTTACCCGAGTATCAGGACCCATTGCTAGTGAGTAAAGGGCATCATCAACTGCCTGCCCATCCTCCCGCATCTTCTTAACCTATGGTTAGAAAATAGACAAGCTGATCATCTTATGTACTCAATATATTAAAAAAAACGAACAGTGCACTTCAAAAGCTTACATGGTTCTTGAACCATTTCGCAAATCCTGCCATAACCAGTTTGTCAATGTTTCTTGGATTTTGCGGCAGTAACTCCTCTTTGTATATGTTGCACAACATAGTGATCGCGTCAAACATCTAAATATATAAGAATGTGCTGCAAGTTTAGTAGATTACGATGTATAAGCTGCAGCACTGCACTTACTTGATATAAGGTAGTATCCCAGGACAGTTATTCAACACATACCAAACCATTTTGTCCAAATCATTAGGTTTGTCCTCTTGTCGACTCTTCCCTGTAACTCAAACAGAATAATCGAAAACATTGAGCCTGGGATTGTCTTCACCTACCTCTTTGCTAAGCTGATCAGCTGTTTCAATGTATTTTGAGCAGAATGTCAATGCTTCTGTAGCAATGTAGGCCTTTGCAATGGAACCCTCGGGTCTAGCTCTGTTCCTAACATAGCCCTTGAAAGTGCCTAGCCGCCTTTCAATAGGGTACATCCAGCCATACTGTACTGGACCTCTAAGTAGTGCCTCATCAGGTAGATGAACAGCCAAATGCACCATCACATCAAAGAAGGATGGAGGATATATCTTCTCAAGGTCGCATAGGATAGTTGGTATCTTGTCTCTAAGACGCTCCAAAGCATCTATCCTGATATTCCTACTGCAGAGTTCCCTGAAGAATTGTCCCAACTCTGCAACTGCTCTGTATAAGTCAGGGCGGCCCAGTCCTCTAAGGATAACAGGTAAAACCCTTTGAAGTAGGACGTGGCAGTCATGAGTTTTCAACCCTTGTACCTTGTTTCCATCTGCACTGACTCTCCTTTCAGGGTTGGAAGCAAATCCATGTGGGAATCTCACACGTGACAGGACCTTGCAGAATTCTTTTCTTTTTACCTTGTCCAAGACGTACACAGCTGGTGCCATATCCCGTTGTCTACCTTCATCTTGCACCTGCAAATCCTTTCTGATACCCAGGTGTGTCAAATCAATCCTAGATTTTAAGGTATCTTTCGTCTTGCCTTCAATATTAAGAAGTGTGCCGTTATGTTGTCACATATATTTTTCTCGATGTGCATCACATCAAGATTATGCCTTAAATCTAAATCTTTCCAATAATCCAAGTCCCACAAAGTGGACCTGCGGGTAAACAATAATCTCTCTTCTACCCTACCACGCTTCCTTTTCCCGCTACCATTACCAGGATGGTTTCCTGGTGTAATATGCCTGACCTTCTCTAATTCCACTTGCAACTCATCGGCGGTGAGCCTCTTTGGCACATCACGGTTTTCATGCTTTGCATTGAACACATGTCTTCAGCATTTTCTAGGATGCGGCTTGTCCTTGGCAAGGAAACGACAGTGTCCAATGTAACAGATCTTGCTAAGTATTGAGTATGACAACGGATTCCTGTCACAGCGAACACATGCATTGTAACCATGTGTCGTTCACCCTGACATAGTGCCAAAAGCCGGATAATCATGGATGCACCAAATTATAACAGCACGCAGAAAGAAATCAGCTGATGGGCTGCTATATAGGTCTCGAGTGAGAACACCCTTCCATAGCTGTTGAAGTTCCTCCACAAGAGGCTCCATGAACAAATCAAAATCCTTTCCAGGACTTTTTGGACCTGGGATGAGCAAGGCCATCATGTAGTTTGATTCTTCGGTGCAGACATTTGGAGGCATGTTGTAAGGGATAACAAGCACTGGCCACATGCTATATGTGGCGCTCTGGTGGCCAAATGGGTTAAATCCATCTGAAGCTAAGCCAAGTCTAATGTTTCTCGGGTCAGCAGCAAACTCTTTGTGTTTATCATTGAAGCTTTTCCACTCACTGCCATGAGATGGATGGCTCATTACATTCTGATCTCTGTACTCCTGGTTCCTAGAATGCCCCAGTACATCCTCTCTTGTTTCAGCATCATGAAACAACCTCTGCAATCTTGGTGTAATTGGAAAATGTCTCAGAACATTATGAGGAATCCTCTTCACAGCATCGCCATCTTTCCATATTGATGATTTGCATTTCGGGTATTCACTTAAGTTGGCATAATCCTTCTGGAACAAAACACAATTATTCTTACAAACATGGATCATATCATATCCAATTCCAACTGCACGAGGGAAATTCTTCATTTTACTGTAGGTGTGTGGCAGCTCAGACGCATCTGGGAAAGAATTGCGGAAAGCAGCCAACATCGCATCGAATGATTTGTTGGTCATCCGCTCAGATGTCTTCACCTGAAGAAAGGTGATCTTAGCTGAGAATACTAACAGCTTATTTCCTGGGGTGACAGCAACGTTGCATTGTTCCAACATGCGGGCCCACCATTTTTCTTCTGCAGGTGAAAGTTCACGGAATGCACAAGCATTTCGTAGCATTGTTTCAATGTTGGTCAAACTCACTGGCTCCGCCACCACCACCTCCTCCTCCTCTTCCACCTGAGCATCAGGCAGATCAAGATGGTGATCTGCTTCTTCCACGTAGTCAATAACATTGACGTTCACAGCTTCACCATGATGAACCCACCTAGTATATGTGACCGACATCCCATACAAGTGTAGATGATTTTGCACACTTGACTGGGGTCTTGTAACTGAATTCATAAAACTGCTACACGGGCAGAGCACATCTGATTTCGGACCACCGTACTCAGCTCTGATAAAGTTCATGAAGTTTTCAACCCCCTCGACATATGCAGCGGAGAATCTTCGAGCAGAAGTTATCCAAGTCCTATCCATCTGTTAGACATACAAATTAGTTCTTCTACTAGATATTACAGGAAAAACATATATGCTTTTTTATGAAGTCGATCCGCGTCCCACAAGAGGCAGAACAACGACAGAAGCAACATGTGGTTAAGTTGAAGAAGATGAGGGAGAAGCGGATTCAACAACGAGTGAAATGATGGTTGCTTCGTCCCTCCAACTTAACTGCGGGAAAGGTGCAGCTTTGTGATTTGACGCCTCATTGCTCATTACTACGCCGGCGCCATGACTGGGGTGCTTCACCCCGGCTGCTCTGCACTGTATTCCGGTATGGCATGTGGACCCGGTAGCTTGATGTCCCACATGTCGGCGAAAGGGACTAGAAGATTTATGAAAGCGGGCGCTCCACTCTTACGACGGAGGAGTAGACCACACGATGGCCCAGTGAACTGTCACTTGTACTGTATAGTACTATAGTTTTGCTGTTTCTCACGATCCATCGATACAAACCCGATTAAACAGGAAAGGGCGGGATTTTTCCCACGCGGTAGATGATACTGGCCATACATTTCAAACGCAATTTTAATGTATGCAAACTGAATAGTTATAAGTAACAACTAGCACATATGCCAGTGCGTTGTAACGGGAGAGATATTTTTGCGAGAAGTGTCGGGAGAAATAATTGATGTGTCCATCAAAAAGTTCTCCACAAGAGTGGCGCGACAGAGCGGAGAGTTGTGGTGTTCTCGTGGTTCATGTTTGTCCGCGAGATGTTTATAGTAGTGGGGTTGGTCCGAGTGACGGCCACTACCCAACTCGTGCTTTTTTCCCTTCAAGTCCACCTCCTTGTCGAGGTTGTGGTGACCTCCTGTTTTTTTTAAACATATGAGTTTTTTTGGAAAAAGCATTAATTTCTGGAAAAGGCAAAAAAACTTGAAATAGGAAGATTTTTTTAAATGCACAAACATTTTTTGAAAACATGACCATTTTAAGGCGGAGAAACAGACATTTTTCGAATTCGTGAAACACTTTTTTTAAAATGGAAACTTGTTTCGAACTTTCAAAACCATTTTGAAAAATGTGTTTCTATCACGAACATTATTTTCAATTTGTGAACATTTCAAGAAAATAATATTTTCCGAATTACTATTATTTTTAAAATGAAATTTATTTTGTAAGTCTCCAAAAAAATTTGGATTTTCGTTTAAAATGCGAACATTTTTTGAATTTCAAGAAAAAATTGAACGAAAATATAAATTTAAAGTTCCAAATAATTTTAAAAATGGGAACAAAATTTGAAATTCTAAGATTTAACGAAAATTATTACCAGAAACGAAATTTGGGAAAATTTAAAAAAATTATGAGAAAAGAAAATATATCTTGGAAGGGAAAATTGAAAAATAGAAAAAAATACAGAAAAAACGGAAATGGGCTGGCCCAACATTGGGAGACAGATGGGAAGCTCGAACTATATGTGACTCTGTGCGACAAATAAGGTTCCCCAGCAGCGTGCGCAGGATATAAATGTGGGGCTTTTCTAGGCCTTAGCGCGTGCGGCCCATGTACGGAATTCTGGACAATTTGTTTTCTTTTCTAGCAGCTGGACCATAAAAGTTTAGTACCACCTCGGATATAAAAAAATATTTTCGACGGTGAACGAATGAAAAATTGGCGAAACGCACCTTTCTTTATTAGTAGGTATAGATATGATATCTAGTAAAACTAAAAACACATATGATTTATTGTGTTAGAGTGTAGTAGTAGTGTTGTATTGCATAGTTGTTAGATGTAACATGCAAGAACGTGTGGAGATGTAGTTTTGGAGGGCCTACAGAGAGAAAAGCGTAATACGGTCACCGAACTTCAGAATAAGCTGATTACGGTCACTATATACGTTTTGCGGTGATGTGTATGTGTCTGTCAGGGCCTGATGTGTGCGCATGCACGTGTAGGTTGAGCACTTGAGCGTGAGAGTTTGTCTTGGTCGTGTGTGTGTGTGCGTGTGTATGTGGTTGCGTGTGTACGTGTGAGTGTTGCGTGCGTGCGTGGGTGCATGTGTTTGTGTGAGTGTTGCGTGCGTGCGTGCGTGGCTGCATGTGTACGTGTGAGTGTTGCGTGCGTGCGTGGATGCATGTGTTTGTGTGAGTGTTGCGTGGATGCAGTTCGTGTGCATGCGTGCGTGTGTGTATAATCACCACACCAGCTCATGTGTGTTAAAACAGACGGCTCAGCATACCAATACAAGGCCACCTTGTCCGCTGTGCCCGCGGTCATGACTTTGAACCACCGTCCAAATATTTTTTTGTCGTTTGTTTTCATTCTTACTAGCAAGATGCCCATGCGTTGCATGTAACATCAAGATGCATTTATATGACTTGTTTATCTTGTGAGAGAAAAGGATGAACGAGGGAAGACCTTATTTGAAAATGTGGAGAGGTGTGTGGGTACCTTTTTGCAAAATTGCCATAGTTTCTTTCCTATCCATTAAATATAAATCGGACGGCCTATATTGCAGGATGGCAGGCACACCATCATCACCAACTCTGTTTTTTATAAGAGTGTATTTTATGTATTTTATAAGAGTGTAGATGTAGAATAGATACAAGTCGATAGGTGGGCACGATGGTAGTGAGATAATGTGATGCAACACTAGAGGTGCCATGTGGAGCGTTTAACTGGTTAACTAGTCATGTCATGAGCAAATACAGAGTTGTACGGTGAGCCCATGACTGCATAATAACCACTAAACGTAAATGGTGACCGTAATGAGTGGATTCTGAAGTCCTATGTACGTATCGTGCTTTCTATTCAAATACAATGATCGTCATTGCATATATCGCGAGAGAAAGACGAAACATGCGTGAATTTTCTGGGGGCTTACTTTTAGAGGACCTGGAGATAGTTTTGTGTGCCTACTTGAAAGGGGCGTAAGGGGGGGTATGCGATGGAGAGAGAGATGCTCTTCGTTTCTCTTTATTATGACTAACTTTGTATATAGTATTAAAATATACAAATTCACAGTGCGGAATAAATATCATTGTGGGAACCATGCAATGCAAATTAGCGTTCGTACTCCTCCATATAACTTTGTAATGTTGTATATATGTAGAAACTCTAAAATAATTTTTTGGCCACACTTTATTCAAAAGGAATGTTGTATGCGAAATGAACATGAAGAGAGGGCTTTTTAGATCAATGGGGTACGTGATGTAACATGTGTGAATGTGTAGTTGATGCATTTGCTGGGGCCTAGAGAGGTATGTGTGTGTATTACGTATTCGAGAGAGGCATGGATAGAGGGGCCGACGGGGGGCGTGGGAGAGATAGCACAAGAAATGAGAGTGGTCTAGAGAGAGAGACGAATATGACGTCACGAGAAGAGATTCCATTCCCTTGAGTGTGTATATGCAAGGGGGGGAATAGAGGCACCATGAGAAATTTTCTGTGTGTGTGGTGTTTGTGTTGGTATGTGTGGGTGTGAGAAGATAATGAGCCGTGGGGGCAGAGGGTGTGTCACCACGTGAGGTCCGGTGGGTCGAGGTGAGGCCCTTCATTCTGTTCCATCCTGCGCCACATTGGTCGGCCCGTGATGCATTTAGGAAGACCCATGGATGACTAGTCGTACAAGACAAAGATAGCAAAATTGTGAAGGACTCTGTGTCCACTGACAAAGCCGGCTAGGATTTCTAACCCTAGGTTCTCGGACTAAGGTAACCCCTTTATCTCTGATATTACTATTCATCCAACCTAACTTTAAGGGGCATCCTACAGAATGCTCTGCTAGAATCATAGTCATCGATTAGGAAGAGAGGTGTGAGACAATGCGTGAGAGACAGGCGTAAAGATAATGTGCGTACATGAGACACGTAGGCAGGTCCATGTATATAGAAAGGGTCGATGAGGATTGTGCGTGTGTATGTTTGCGAGAGGAAGAGTGCTTGTGATAAAGGTTAGTGAAAACAGTTGAAAATGGTTACGAGTGGGAGGGAGGGTTATATCTAGAGCATGTGTGCGAGAAAGACACCTCGGGAGAGAGTGTGTGAGCATGTGTGAGAGACCACCGAAGGAGAGTGAAACTACATGTAAAAGACTGCTCTACACATTGATTAAAGATATAAATTGTATCCAAATATTAGGATGGGATCATGGTATTTCCAATTCGCGTAAGGAACGGTCATTGATCCATCAGACATCTAGATTTTATCGAATTTGAGCATGTCTATGTTATTATTCGACACAACTGATCCACATAGTTAGTATTTTGAACTCCAGACAATGCATTGCTTTAGCAATCGAATATAAACGTGAGTATAGTTCATGTTGTGTGTGTAAAGCACATTATACATACGAAAGTTACACAATGGACATTATAAAAAGCTACCTATGAACTAGCATACATTTGAATTCAACTTAAGGTGGTTTAAAAAAATCGAATTCAACATGAAGTCCATTCAATTATTTGAATTTGATATCATGGCATTTGTAAACCATACCTAAATTATGGGGGCACCAATCTTTGCTCTGATTTTGTACATAATAGCACATGTAGTCGTGTACAAAATAGATTCAAATTTAGCTCCTCCATGTTATTACTCGACACAACTGATCCAAATTGTTAGTATTTTGAAATTGAGCATACAAGGTCAAAATTTCAAAAAGAAGCGGATAATTTAATGAGGTTTTCAAACATACAAGGTTAAATATAACGTTTTCTATTTAGGTCAATCCTCATAGTTCAAGAGTACTCTAAACGTGAATGCTTGTGTTTCAAAATTTCGAACGAAGCGCCAAAAGAGCCTCTACTCGCCCGAAACCGCGTGAGACCAATGTTTGGTAGTACAAGGAAATTACTTTTCTAATAACTCCGACCAGTGAAACCTACCGGCCCGACGTCCAAAGGTCTAAACCGGGGTAGGTTTGTAGCTTCATCTAGACGCCACGCAACCGCATCCGAAAAATATTCATACACAATGGCCGCCTAAGCACACATGTGTGCGACCGAAATTGCTCCCGCCCACTATTTGAGACACCTGGGATTACCATCCTACCCCCGACCCACAATAGGTCCAAAATTTAAGAGGGGGCAAAGTTTGTACTTTCCCCAAATTTCAAACAAGCGCGTCCCATCTTCTGTTCAAAAAAGCCAAAAACAAGCGCGTCCCAGACCGAAACATGGTTCCCCCCCCACCCGTCCGATTCCCCATTCGTACTCCGTGGGCGCCAAAACTACCTCTCCACCAGCCGCGAAACCCCGGCATCCTCCGTCCGCCACCCCATCCCACCCATCAACCGCCGCCCTCCTCCATCACGCCGGAGCCGATACCCCGACGTCATCGTCCACCGCAACCTCAACCGCAACGCCCTCCACGGCAAGTAGTTGAAGCCGAGGCTGAGCCGCCCGTGCCCGAGCCAGTTCAACCACGCCGTCCTGCGCCTCACCGCTGCCGCTCCAACTTCGCCACCCTCCACCACACCAGAGTTGTTCCTGCTACACCGTCCTTCACCGCCTCGGATCTGCTTCCCCTCCGCCGACATACGGCCACGGCAACACAGTCAACAATTTTGCCATGGGTTCGTCCAAGCCTGCACCCTCCAGAACATCGGTTTCCCCGGTAAAAAGAAGAAAATCAGCGCGACTTGTGGAGGTGACCACACCGGCAACCGAAAAAGGTACTCCTCTTCCCTTATTCGTGCAAATCTTACGTCTCTGCTTGCACGGTATTCATCCCACAGAAGACACTAGTTGACCGCTTCTTCTTGATACTAGATGTTCCTAGTAACTCGTGATGCACAAGGTTTCTCCTCATATACTATTTCACCTTAGCTAGAGGTCCGTCGCCCCCCTGAATTTCAATTTCTAGCCACTTGATTCCCAATTAACGGAAGCATTCCCCGGTGTAACAGGCGCTAGTATGCCTATTACGCCGGGGAAGCAGTGCCTTGGTGTTTATCTTTGGGGCGTGTGCGGCCTAGAGCTACTGGCGCCCGATCTGGAGGTTGGCCGGGATTAAAGGGATGGCCTGGGGGCGCTGCCAAGCATGACGGTGGTGTGAGGTCGATGGGAGGGCGGGGCGGCGGAGGCAGGGGTCTGGGCCGGTGGTCGCTGGCGGTTCGAGAAAGATCGTCAACAGTGACTGGCGGGAGGTAGACGAAGGCCATCTGCCCGTTCCTTATAGATCGGACGGTTCATTAAAAAAATCGACTGACCTATTTATTTTCAGTCGACTGTTGTCTTAGATATGACCACATGTGGTGGTGTGCTGGAGGAGTACCTGCATTTCCTGTGCTCATATATTACAAAATCATACAGAGTAGAATCTAATTTTGTTTGCCATGCAATGTTGTAGAGCTATCATATGTCTCCTGTCATTTATTTTTTCAGCCACCTGCTATCTGCTACTTTTACAGTGCACTAGTTCTGCACACACTTCACCCTTACTCTCACTGTTGTGTTTTTATGCAAGGGTATTTCAGACTCTGCTGCCATGAGAGAAGCCAAAAATAAAAGAGAGAAGTCCCTCCAGTTTGGTGTGCGGCTAGGCAAGACATGTTTCAACGCTTTAAAGGTTGCAGTGTCACCAGATGGAGACGGGGAACGTAGCTCTGGAGTTGATGACCTCGCTCGCAATGAACCACCATCCCAGGTGCTTGCTTTAACTTCGCGGTGTTATATGTGGTTGCATGTTCCCTATGGTGTCTAGCTTGTATTCGAAAGGCCGAAGTCGGTAAGATAAGGGAAGATATTTTTTTACATGAACCACCATCCCGTGAGCACCAGAAGACAAATAGCTAGTCAGGGCACTGGTCGAGCCAGTGACAAGCCGAGCAAAGATAGGCATCACCTGGAAGCCAACTAAAAAGCTGTGATGGTGGCGAAGCAGCCCGCCTCCCACCAGGCTCTCAGGTCCTAGATGATCATGCTCACCACTCCAGCCGGATGTCTAGCTTGTATTGCTTCCAATTTGGTTAAATTGCATCTGCTTAGCTGACACATTATACCTTTGAATATGACATGCCTTTCTGTTTTGGTACATACTAGTACATCTGTGTATTAACCATGTTCTTACATCAAACTAATGTTCTTGTGTATCCCTCATCAATCACTTATGATGAGGCAGGCAGGCAAGGGGACTACTCCTCATTTAAAGAATGTAGCGTCAACCTCCCGACATGATTCTCAAGAAACAGAAATGCTAGATGAAGATAGTGAACATAGCTCTATAGTTGATTACCGCATTTCCCCTACACTAGCATCGCAGGTGCTTGCTCTAACTTGGCAGCGTGATATGTGGTTGCATGTTGCATATGGTGTCTAGATTGTAATTCTTCCAATCTGGTAAAACTGCATGTGCTAGTCTTCTTATCTTATACATTATACCTGTTAATGTGACATGCCTTCCTGTATTTAGTACATAGTACATTTGTCTATTAAGCATGTCCTTACATAAAACTATTGTTTTTTTGTATCCCGCATCAATCAACATGACGAGACACCTTTAGTATATGCAGTGCGATATTAGTTGCATCTTTCATATGATTTATAGCATGCGCTGCTTCTAATTTGTTGAAATTCCATTTATGATGGGACGCTTTTAACTTGGCAGAGTCATATTGGTTGCATCTTTCATGTGGTGTCTAGCTTGCATTGCTTCTTATTTGCTGGAATGGTTTCTGCTTAGTTTACACAAACAGTTGTGAACATGCCATGCCGTCCTGTTTTTCGTACATATTCCATCCTGGTATCATGTGTTTGCCTTACATCAAAGTAGTGATTGTCAGTATCATGCATGAATGAGTTCTGAAGAGAGAATTTTATTGCTTTTTCTTGTCGGTTTTACTTGACAATTCAAAATCAATAAAGCGGAAGGAAGTTAGCAAGGCAGCGGATAAAGATGCTCCTTCCGAACGGAGGTCCTCTACAGTTTCTACTCCTCCACACCCCCCAAGATGATTTCCAAGACAACACATGCATAGACACTCAACAAAGCTGTGTTTATGATGAGCACGTCTCCCCTAGTGTAGCATCACCGGTGCTCCCTCTAACTTGGCACTGTTATATGTGGTTGCATGTTATGTGTGATGTCTAGCTTGTATTGCTTCTAATTTTGTTGAATTCCATCTGCTTACTTTACACATTATACTTGAATAAGACACGTGTTCCTGTTTCTAGAACATACAATATCTATCTATCACACCATGTTCTTACATCAAATTACTACTGTTGTGTAACCTGCAACAATCACTTATCATAAGACACGTTTGACTTCGGAGTGTGATATAGGTTACATCTCACATTCTTTTCTAGCTTGTATTACTAATTTGTTGAAATGGCACTTATGACGAGACAGTTTTAAATTCGTAGAGTGATATTCGTTGCATCTTTCATATGGTGTCTAGCTTTCATTGCTTCTAATTTGTTGAAATGCCTTCTCCTTAGTTCACACATCATAAGCTGTGAATGTGCAATGCTGTGAATATGCAATGGCACTAATGACGAGAGACCTCTAACATGGTAGTGTGATGTTGTTTGCATCTTGCATATGATTTATTTCTTGTACTGCTTCACATTTGTTTAAACGCCATTTATGATGAGACACTGTTAACTTGGCAGAGCGATATTTGTAGCATCTTTCATATGGTGTCTACCTTCCATTGCATTGCTTCTAATTTGGTGAAATGTCTTATTCTTAGTTTACACATCATAGTTTTGGTTATCTCTTCCGTCCTGTTTTTCATACATATTACATCCTCCTATCATGTGGTTGTCTAACATCAAAGTTCAGTTCGTCTGCATCAGGCATCAATTTGTTCTGAAGAACTAAATTGTTATTCGTTTTTCTTGTCAGCTTGACTTAACATGGCACAGAGAAAGAGGAAGAAACACAGAATGATAGGGAATGAGAAGCGGATGAATCCTGCAGATTTTGCTGGTACTGATGGTGCAATAGAAGGTCAAAGTCTAGCAGAAAATTCTACAAATACGGCATCCCATGCTACACGAGTTGCAAAAAAACAGAAACAAATAGTTGCCACCAAACAAGCAGAGACAGCCCTAGTTCTTGCAACACCTACCACAGTACTACCAGCTAGACGACGTACTCGTGCGTCAACTGAGCTAGCAGCACGTTCCCAAGCTCCCTTGCCACCTGACACTACTTCCCAAGCACTCTTGACACAAGACGAGTTTGCAATATCAGATGAACCTTGTGAGCTTCAACAGCAAGAAGGTAGTTGCTGGAGTCAAGTTATAGTTGCATGCTTCTTTATATGTAGTCTCACAGTTTGATGTACACTAACACTTCCTATGTTTGTTGTTGGACTAGCACCTAGGCGCAAGATGAAACAAACATCAGGGATAATGCTCGATAGGTTAACTAAATCTAGAGGAGGAAGAATGGAGATCCGTTTTGAGGCGGGTTTAAAAAGGCCACGTGATGCTACAGAGTCATCCAAGTTAGTATCAGAGGCAGCGGTTGCTGTTAGGTGTCATGTACGTATCCTCCCAACATGAATTCAGTACAGGAATGACAAAGACGAAACCCAGTTCAACATCTTCCTCGACCATTTATCTGTAGGTATGGTTATGTATGGAAACTAGTAATATCGTCTTGATCTGTCCAATACTTTCTAGGTGGATGATAATGAGACTCCCATAATTTTCAACAGATGAGGTTCAAGTTGGATAGCCAAGATGATGCAACCAGACAAGCTTGCACCCATGTTTTCAAGTCTGCTCTGCGACAGTATTGGTATAACTTGAGGAAAACTCACTTTGAAGGCAAGGCTAACAGTGAACTTTCCCAAACATCTCCGGTGGAAAATATATCTGATGAAGACTAGAGAGGCCTCGTTAAACACTGGTCCGACCCGAAGTATCAGGTACATTATATATATGTCATTAGATCACATGTTGAAGTCCTATTTACGCATGTGCCACACAAATCTATCTTCTTGTAGGTGAACTGTTCAAAGAACAAGGCCAACCGTACGAAAGTGAAATTCCAACAGACGACAGGATCTCGTAGCTATATTGCACACTGCGAGGCTCTTGTAATTAGCTGTTGTTTCACTCTTTTTGTTGTACCATATTATCAGATCTTTATTGACTTGTTCCAAATGCAGAGGAAAGCCCGCGAGGACCAAAAAGTACCTGAACCAAATGCTGTGGAAAACTTCAAGGACTGTCACGCCAGTAAGAAGGGCATGACTACACCAGTCAAAGCCGCTATTGTAAGTCCTTAATCCTCATGCCTTTTAACTACTACTTACTCTGACTTGTGCCTTGAACTGCATGGTTTGCATCCAATGTCTATTACTCTTTTCACTTTTATACACAATTGTCTTAGCGTATCATTGCACCTTACAAGGTTTAAAAGAGAGGAGTGATGTTCCTTTGATCTTGACCCATAATCTAGTTCTGTGTTGGACTTTCCCACACAACGTTACAATTGCCTGTTTGTCTGTTCTCAGTTGTTTTGTGATATGAATGACGTCATACTATGCTTACCGTATTATAAACTTCGTCTCTTTATCCTTAGCCCTCAATACAATGTGAATAAATAGACAATACATTAGCGATGGTACATGGTCATATGTTTGGAACCTAGTTTTATTATGTACTTTGCAATAAAATACAACTAATATTTTACATGGGTTCACCAGAATAAGTTCTGTATATAGACCAAAGCTATTTTGTTTGGTTTTGCTGCCTCCTTAATATCTTCTGTTCTGGTACTACTAATGTAAAACCTCGAATTTTTAGCGAGCTATGGAAAAAATGGTGGAACCGCCACCTTCCGAAGGTGGCGAGGCAACTATCACCGCAATGTCAGCTCTTGTTGCAGTGGGTCAGTACCTGTCCACTAACAGTGCCAAAAGCACGTTCCTGCGTAATACTGGGTTGGTTGTTAAGGCAAGATCGTCCAAACTGCCTCATGATCAAGATATGCAAGCTCAAAGCAATGTCGGATCTGTGCTCCAGACACAAGTCCATTCCCTAACAGAGACCCTTTGTGAAACAAGGAGAAACATTGCTCAATGTCGTCAAGATATGCATGGTTTTGAAACCAGACTATTAGACATTTGCTATGTTGTTCAGGAGCCTAGGGGAAATGAAGGCGAGGGTTATGGTGCTCCATCGGACAATACAACATGAAAACGTAACAGTCAGGTTAAATGAACTGAGCTTCTGAACTTCTGATGGTGCATTTATCTGCTAGACTGTTAAGTTTTATGCCAACCTCCCTTTTGTTATATAGTTGTAATTTGTTTTGGTGTGATACAAAATTTATTCTTAACAAGCAGCCACCGCCTGAAGAAAACAACAAGCCATTTTTGTATAGTGTAGGGTGTTCCCTATATTTGCACTGGTGGCGATCTTTGATGCCGAGTGGATGTAATCTGTGCAATCGCCTTAATAGCCTGGCGTTAGTTTCGGCCTTATTTATTTCTTGGTCTTCTTTTTCCCTGGTTTGCTAGTGGCCGAACTACCATGGGCCATATACAGGCTGTAGGATCCATGGGTCTCCTACGGGCCGTCGATAAATGGGCCTGTAATCGGTGGGCCTCGGGCCGTCAGATAAATGGGTCTACATGGGCCATAATCGGGCGTAATTGGTATCGGCCCAACACGGTAACAGGCCGTTAACAGGCCATAGGACAACAAAGGCTTAATTCTGTCACAGGCATAACGGGTCATTAATGGGCCAGAATATAGGACGGGCTGGAAATAGCGCAATGGGTTAACAGGCCAGAAACGGGCCGACTCTTGCCATGGGCCGAATTTGGCCCATTAGGGTAACAGGCCAGTAATGGGCCGACTCTTGACATGGGCCGAATTTGGCCCATTAGTGGAACAGGCCAGTAACGGGCCGACTCTTGCCATGGGCCGAATTTGGCCCATTAGGGGAACAGGCCAGTAACGGGCCGGAAGTAATCAAGGGCCGAAAAGGAGCCCAAGAACGTATGGGCCGTCAATAGGCCGAAAGCTAACACGGGCTGGAAACGGCCCATGTAAATCATGGGCCGTTAACGGGTATAAAGAAAATTACTATTCATTATGGGCTAGAGCCACCGTGGGCCTTTACCTGGGCTGGCCTATTATGGCACACGAAAATCTTGTGGGCCTTTACCTGGGCCGGCCCATTATGGCCCGCGAAATCTTGTGGGCCTTTAGCGGGGCCAGCCCATTGTGGTCCGCGAAATCTCGTGGGCCTTTAGCTGGGCCGGCCCATTATGGCCCGCAAAATCTTGTGGGACTTTAGTTGGGCTGGCCAATTTAAACTTGTTGGGCCGTGCCACGTGTCGACGTATCATAGGCGCCTTCTGTCCAGTGAGTGGATGACATCTGTCCCGATGATGAGTCGACACGTGTTTCCTCTAGCCAATGATGATTTTACACGTGGAAAATCCCCATTGGTTGGGGCTGTTAACGGGTTATCGGATCCAAAACCCGACCCAATAGCTTAACGGTGTTCCGTTACGGTGGATGCCACGTGTCGGTCACCCTTGACGAAAGCACTTCTGTGACGCGCGATTTATCGTCATGGAAGTGGACACTTCCGTGATGATAATTTTGGTAATGTCATGGAACACTTCTACGACAACACAGGTATGACTATCTTGATTCTGTCATAAATTTGTCATGGATGTACATGCATGACAAAAAAAGTGACCTACTGTGACAAACACGTATCATCACGGAAGTGTATTTTTTTGTAGTGCTACTACTACGTGCAGCCCGCTGACGACGAGCAGGAGTAGTTTAGGAGGATCCCAGGCAGGAGGCCTGCGCCTCTTTCGATTTGTATCCCAGTTCGTGCTAGCCTTCTTAAGGAAAACTTGTTTAACTTATGTCTGTACTCAGATATTGTTGCTTCTGCTAACTCGTCTATGATCGAGCACTTGTATTCAAGCCCTCGAGGCCCCTGGCTTGTAATATGATGCTTGTATGACTTATTTTATTTGTAGAGTTGTGTTGTGATATCTTCCCGTGAGTCCCTGATCTTGATCATACACGTTTGCGTGTATGATTAGTGTATGATTGAATCGGGGGCGTCACATCCACAAAGGAGGAAGCTTAGTGATGATACCTCCGGCAACAAACTTGTCCAGTAGCATAGAACTGAAGTGCTCAAGTTCTCTAGCAAATGACTGTTGATACGTCTCCACCGTATCTATAATTTTTGATTGTTCCATGCTATTATATTATCAACCTTGGATGTTTTATATGCATTTATATGCTATTTTATATGATTTTGGGACTAACCTATTAACCCAGAGCCCAGTGCCAGTTTCTGTTTTTTTCCTTGTTTTAGAGTATCGCAGAAAAGGAAAATCAAACAGAGTCCAATTGACCTGAAACTTCACGGAACTTATTTTTGGAAGGAAAGCAACCCGGGAGACTTGGAGTCCACGTAAGGGAAGCAACAAGGAAGCCACGAGGCAGGGGGCGTGCCCTCCACCCTCATGGGCCCCTTGTGGCTCCCCTGATGTACCTCTTCCTCCTATATATTTCCATATACCCTAAAATGATCGGGGAGCACAATAGATCGGGAGTTCAACCGCCAGAAGCCTTTGTAGCCACCGAAAGCCAATCTAGACCCGTTCCGGCACCCTGTCGGACGGGGGGAATCCCTCTCCGATGGCCATCTTCATCATCCCGGTGCTCTCCATGACAAGGAGGGAGTAGTTCTCCCTCGGGGCTGAGGGTATGTACCAGTAGCTATGTGTTTGATCTGTCTCTCTCGTGTTCTTGATTTGGCACGATCTTGATGTATTGCGAGATTTGCTATTATAGTTGGATCTTATGTTTCTTCTCCCCCTCTACTCTCTTGTAATGGATTGAGTTTTCCCCTTGAAGTAATCTTATCGGATTGAGTCTTTAATGATTTGAGAACACTTGATGTATGTCTTGCCGTGCGTATCTGTGGTGACAATGGGATACCACGTGATTCACTTGATGTATGTTTTGGTGATCAACTTGCGGGTTCCGCCCTGAACCTATGCATAGGGGTTGGCACATGTTTTCGTCGTGATTCTCCAGTAGAAACTTTGGGGCACTCTTTGAGGTTCTATGTGTTGGTTGAATAGATGAATCTGAGATTGTGTGATATATATCGTATAATCATACCCCTGGATACTTGACATGACATTGGAGTATCTAGGTGACATTAGGGTTTGGTTGATTTGTGTCTTAAGGTGTTATTCTAGTACGAACTCTAGGGCTGTTTGTGACACTTATAGGAATAGCCCAATGGATTGATTGGAAAGAATAACTTTGAGGTGGTTTCGTACCATACCATAATCTCTTTGTTCGTTCTCCGCTATTAGTGACTTTGGAGTGACTCTTTGTTGCATGTTGAGGGATAGTTATGTGATCCAATTATGTTATTATTGTTGAGAGGACTTGCACTAGTGAAAGTATGAACCCTAGGCCTTTTTTCAACACATTGCAATACCGTTTACACTCACTTTTATCATTAGTTACCTTGCTGTTTTTATATTTTCAGATTACAAAAACCATTATCTATTATCCATATACCACTTGTATCACCATCTCTTCGCCGAACTAGTGCACCTATACAATTTACCATTGTATTGGGTGTGTTGGGGACACAAGAGACTCTTTGTTATTTGGTTGTAGGGTTGCTTGAGAGAGACCATCTTCATCCTATGCCTCCTACGGATTGATAAACCTTAGGTCATCCACTTGAGGGAAATTTGCTACTATCCTACAAACCTCTGCACTTGGAGGCCCAACAACGTCTACAAGAAGAAGGTTGTGTAGTAGACATCAAGCTCTTTTCTGGCGCTGTTGCCGGGGAGGTGAGTGCTTGAAGGTATATCTTTAGATCTTGCAATCGAATCTTTTTGTTTCTTGTTTTAGCACTAGTTTAGTTTATAAAAGAAAACTACAAAAAAATAATATGGAATTGAGTTTGCCTCATACGCTTCATCTCTTTAATATCTTTCGTGAGTATGATGGAAAGGAAAATTGTGCCAAAGTGTTAGAAGAAGAATGCATTAGAATGTTTGGCACTAAATCTTTGAATGATGAGCATGATTGCAATGTTGTTAGTATGAACTCCTTGAATATCCATGGTACTAATGATGATTGCACCAGTTATGATGAAAATGTCTCCTATAAACATGTCAATTTTTGTGGAGTGCATTGGGTTTGTAAGTACACACCAAATAGGGAAGATAGATACTGCAAGAGGCATAAGTACTTAGAAACTAAATTGTTGCAAGAAAGGCTAGATGATTGTGCTGAAAATTTAAATTTTCTTAGTCGTACTTGTGAACTTTGCAATGAACATGATCATTTCAGTACCCAATGCAAATTGTTTCATGATCGTATCGTATCCAAAAATTGTGATGACTTGATTTCCCTTGCACATCATAATGAACTGGTGGCCCCCTCTAGTCAGGAAATTAGTTAGGCCTAATCCCCTCTAGTGACACTAATAGTGGGCCCAGCCCAGCTAATCTTTATATTAGGTTTATTTAAAACCATGTTAGCTAACGTGCCCATGACATGTGGGGCCCAAACGTCAGGTTTGACCCTGGCTGGCCGTTGACTCGCTGATGCAATGCTGACGTCAGCCTGACGCAGTTAATGATTTTATGGATTTCAAATAATTCAGGAAATTCCAAAAAAATGTTTTTTCGTCACTTTTGTGATTTTTAAAAAAATTGTTACTGGACGCAAAAGTTTTTGTTTTCCAACAAGATCAAACCAACTATCACCGAACATAATCCCAAAGGCTTTACATGGCACAAAACTTAATTAAAACATAAAAAACACAATCATAATAGTAGCTCAGGCAAAAATAAAGGTAAAAATATTTTTTATTCATTGGGTTGCCTCCCAACAAGCGCCATCGTTTTATGCCCCTAGCTAGGCATAATGCATAGATTCAAGTATTATCATTTTTCTTCGTATTTCCACAGATGTGTTCTGTAGCGACCAGACCTCAAACGGTCCAATCTCTGTGCTCAGGTGTCATCCCTGGATCAGTAATGCTGACACCACACATTACTTGAAGGATTCATAACAGAGTAGCAATCACACACTTATTACATCGAGTGTCTCAAAAGAGAACTTATTACAATAAATATGGCTTAAGGCCATCTAATAACGATAACAGCGGAAGGCTTGGAAGTTAAGTGAGTACATCATCTCCAACGACATCACTGAGTATAGAACCACAACCTAAAGGCACCTTAATCGTCGTCTGAAAAGTCTGCAACATTAACGTTGCAGCCCGAAACGGGTCAGCACATGGAATATGCTGGCAATGTAACACATAGAGAATGATAAAAGAATAAGGCTATTCTATATGCATATTTGGCTGGTGGAAAGCTCTATGGTTACAGTTTTGCGTAAAGCCAATTTTTCCCTACTGCAAAGGAATAAATTTTATTTAACTATCATGGTAGTTGTTAAACATTGAGAATGGTTGACAGCATTCTCAATCCCAATTAAGCATCATCATTAAACAAAACCCAACAAAATTAATTTTAGAGTAACATGATGAGATTCACATGATAATCCAGGTACTAGATACTTAAGATGTCCATAACCGGGGACACGGCTAATCATGATTAGTTTATACACTCTGCAGAGGTTTGCGCACTTTTCCCCACAAGACTCGATCTCCTCCGTTGGAATTCTCGCACTACATGGTGTTTGAGAAACGGATGACCGAGAGATAGTCTTTCAAAAGCGCTAGCACCTTACGATGGGTAGACCGTACCACCTACATCCCCTACATCTGCTAGTCTACCACTGTAAGAGTTCGCATGACTTAGTCAACTATGCTAGAGCCCATAGTAGCTTGTGGCTGCACACGGAAGTTTCTAGCATGAATAATCTCATGATCCCTTTGAGCCTGGGTGCCCAGATGTGTATCGCTGGAATACCCAGGTGCCTCAATCCACCCAGATGTGTATTTAAGTTGCCACCTTAGATAAACCATAAATTTAACAATCTCACATCTGTCATGGATACACTCACCCAATCCACGTCTACTAGCATAGCATAGCATAATAAGCAACGTAGAAGTAACTCCCAAAGGTTTGATGATAAACAGGTAATAGGTTCTACCTCAACTACTTCCCAAACCCACAATTTAATTAGATCCTAATCATGCAATGTGTGAGGATTGGTCTAATGCAATAAAAACTGGGTAGTTGGAGGTATGATCAAAGTGTTACTTGCCTTGCTGATGATCCGCAAAACCTAGCGATTCGAAGTAGCAAGCGGCGCACTCCGGGTACTCTATCGCAAACAAACAAGCATACAATAATTACTCATCTAATGCACAGGTAAAACTCGAATAAGAGATCTAACCAGAAAGTTCAACTTAAGAACTCCGGTTAGCAAAAAGAACCAAATCGAACGAAGCAACGAAACACAAACGGCAAAAGAAATAAGCTTTGTTTACTAATCTAAAACTAGGGCAATAGTTACTGTGGCAAAAACTTGTTTGAGTTGGTTAAATGGAAAGAGGGTTTCGAGACGAAACTCCAGACGCTTGAATCGCCTGATTC
This sequence comes from Triticum urartu, assembly GCF_003073215.2. NCBI lineage: Eukaryota > Viridiplantae > Streptophyta > Magnoliopsida > Poales > Poaceae > Triticum > Triticum urartu. The sequence continues at coordinate 567,269,419 of NC_053028.1, forward strand.
CGACAAACGAGCGAAAAGTTAAACTAAAACGAACATCGGATCAGAAATCGCGATCAGAAAAAATCGTCGATTTAATCCGAGAAAAAGAAAAACGACGAACAGGTTAACGAACGAACGTTCGTTAACTGGAACTAAACGAAAAACGTGTTCGTTAACTGGAACTAAACGAAAAACGCGTTCATTAAAACGAACGGACGAGCGAACGCTCGCTAAATAAATAAACCAAAGAAAACCCGATCTATTTAAAAAAACGAAAACTAGGGTTTTTCAAAAAAAACCGAAACGGCTTTTTCTCAAAAACCGGTCGGCGGCTACCTCGGCGGCAGCGCTCTGGCGAGACTCCGGCAGGCGGCGGGTGGCCCGAGGCGGCGGGGCGGTGGCTCCGGGCGGTGGTGGCAAACAGCGCAGGGCGGCGGCAGGCGGCACGGCGGCGGCGGTAGGCGGCGCGGCTGTTTGCGGTGGCGGCGCTGGGGGCGTGCGGCGGCGGCGGTGGTGTGGGCTGCAGGGGGGTGGCGGCACTTATAAAGGGGGCGGGGGAGGCGACTTGGGGGAGGGGTCGGCCTCGGGAGGCGGAGTCCTCCCCGGACTCGGGCGGCGGCGGCGCTGGTCGGGACTCTGTCCCGACCCGGCGGGAGGCGGCGGCGGCTGGCTGGGCCCTTGGCCCAGTCGGGCGCGGGGTCTCTCTCTTTTTTTAAACAGTTTCGCTGCGACTAAAAAAATTCTAGAAAAATAAATAAAATCCTAAAAATGCCAAAACAAATTTTCTCCGTCTAAATAAAATATTTAGAACATGATGAACACTTTTTGGCTCTAAATGCAATTTTTGAAAACGTGCAATTTTTCCTAAATTCAAATAAATAGCAAATAAAACCAAAATAAAATCTTATTTGATTTTTTTATTAAATCCTCAATATTTCTTTATTTTTTGGGAAAGTTATTTTATTCCCTCTCTCATATTTGATAATAGAAATAATTGAAGATAAAATAAATAAAATCAAACGATCCTATTTTTCAAAATTTGAGAAAACTCAAATATGAAAATAACGAAATCCCTAAGTCTCTCCGAGGGTCCTTGAGTTGCGTAGAATTTCTAGGATCAACCAAAAGCAATGAAATATGATATGCAATGATGGTCTAGTGTATAACATTCCAAATTGAAAATTTGGGATGTTACAAACCTACCCCCCTTCAGATGAATCTCACCCTCGAGATTCGGGTTGGCTAGAAAATAGGTGAGGGTGGTCCTTCAGCAATTCTTCCTCTTGCTCCCAGGTGGCTTCATCCTCCGTGTGATGGCTCCACTGAACTTTGCAAAACTTGATAACCTTGCTGCGGGTGACTCGATTGGCATACTCTAGAATCTTAACTGGTTTCTCCTCATAGGTCAAATCACTGTCCAACTAAATTGCTTCCAGCGGCACTGTGTCTCTCAGCAGTATATCGGCCATCTCTGCATGGCACTTCTTCAACTGGGAAATGTGGAACACGTCGTGAACTCCTGACAATCCTTCAGGCAACTCCAACTTGTAAGCAACTTCTCCCATACGCTCCAAAACTTTGTATGGTCCTACAAAACGTGGCGCTAATTTTCCCTTAACTCCAAAGCGCTTAACTCCTCTAAGTGGAGATACTCGAAGATAAACTCGGTCTCCGACTTCATAAACTGTATCCTTGCATTTAGAATCTGCGTAGCTCTTCTGCCTGGATTGAGCTACCTTGAGCCTATCGCGAATCAATTTCACTTTCTGTTCAGACTCCTTAATAAGATCCGGTCCAAACAACTGGCGGTCTCCAACTTCATCCCACGACAATGGGGTCCTGCACCTCCTTCCGTACAATGCTTCGAAAGGGGCCATCTTCAAACTGGATTGATAACTGTTGTTGTAAGAGAACTCTGCGTATGGCAAATTCTCGTCCCAACTAGATCCATAATCTAGCGCACAAGCTCTCAGCATATCCTCCAAAATCTGGTTGACTCTCTCGGTGTGTCCATCTGTCTGCGGATGGAAAGCTGTACTAAACTCCAGTCTGGTGCCTAAAGTTTCATGCAACTGATTCCAGAACTTTGAGGTAAATTGGGTTCCTCTATATGATACAATGCTCCTTGGAACTCCATGCAGACATACGATTCTGGTCATGTATATCTTTGCCAACTTTGCACTAGTATAGGTAGTCTTCACTGGAATGAAATGAGCTACCTTTGTCAAACAATCGACTACAACCCATATCGAGTCATAGCCTGAACGAGTTCTGGGTAAACCTGTAATAAAATCCATGCCTAACTTATCCCACTTCCATTCGGGTATCGGCAATGGCTGTAGCAATCCAGCTGGCTTCTGGTGCTCTGCCTTTACTCTCTGACATACATCACAAACTGCTACATACTTTGCAATATCCTTCTCGGTCCACCAGAAAATATCCTTCAAATCCAAATACATTTTGGTATTTCCTGGGTGAATCGAATAGGGTGAGTCATGGGCCTGTTGCAGAATTAACTTCCTAATCTCCAAATCATTAGGCACATAAACACGGTCTTCAAACCATAAGGTATTGTGCTCATCCTCACGAAATCCCTTAGCTTTTCCTTTGCTCATTTTCTCCTTTATAGAGGCAATCTCCTTGTCAGTCTTCTGGGCTTCCCTAATCTTATCCATCAAAGTAGACTGAATCTCCAATACTGCTACATAGCCTCTTGGTACTATTTCCAAACATAGCTCTCGGAGATTTTCGGCTAACTCCCTTGGTAAATCTCCCGTCGTTAGTGTGTTGACATGGCTTTTACGACTCAATGCGTCAGCTACTACGTTAACCTTTCCAGGGTGATAATGCAATCTCATATCATAATCCTTGATGAGTTCCAACCATCTCCTTTGCCTGAGATTTAACTCCTTCTGCGTGAAAATATACTTCAAACTTTTGTGATCCGTGTACACCTCACAATGGTTTCCAATGAGAAAGTGTCTCCGGGTTTTCAATGCATGCACTAGGCTGCTAACTCCAAATCATGCATAGCATAATTTAACTCATGAGGCTTAAGCTGTCGTGAGGCATATGAAACAACTCTTCCTTCCAGCATAAGCACTGCTCCAAGTCCTCGACGTGAAGCATCGCAATACACCTCATAATCCTTGGTCTGATCTGGCAAAATCAACACTGGTGAGGTAACCAAACGTTTCTTCAACTCCTGGAAACTAGCCTCACATTCCTCAGTCCATATGAACTTGGTATCCTTTTTCAACAACTCCGTCATAGGCTTCGCAATCTTTGAGAAATTCTCAATAAATCTCCGGTAGTATCCCGCGAGTCCAAGAAAACTCCGGATCTCTCCAACTGTTGTTGGTGCTTCCCAATTCGTCACGGTATCAACCTTAGTGGGATCTACTGCTATACCTTCTCCGGATATAACGTGTCCGAGAAATCCAACTTCCTTCAACCAAAACTCACATTTGCTAAACTTGGCATATAATTGATGTTCTCTGAGCTTTCCAAGAACCAAACGCAAATGCTCCTTATGCTCCTCTTCGTTCTTCGAGTATACCGGGATATCATCGATGAACACTACAATGAACTTATCCATAAACTCCATAAACACCTTGTTCATCATGTTCATAAAATATGCAGGTGCGTTAGTCAGACCAAATGACATAACGGTATACTCGTACAGCCCATACCTGGTGGTAAAAGCTGTCTTAGGTATATCCTGTTCTCGAATCTTCAACTGGTGGTATCCTGATCGCAAATCGATCTTGGAAAATACCTTAGCTCCTTGCAATCGATCAAACAGATCATTGATCATCGGTAGTGGGTACTTGTTCTTGATGGTTACTTCATTCAATCCTCGATAATCAACAACCATCCTTAACGATCCATCCTTCTTCTCCACTAGAAGTACTGGCGATCCCCAAGGTGAAGAACTTGGGCAAATATATCCTTTATCCAGTAACTCCTTAATCTGCTTCTTAATCTCCACCAAATCCTTTGCGGGCATCCTATATGGTCTCTTAGATATTGGCCATGTGCCTGGCAAAAGTTCAATCAAAAACTCAATATCTCTATCTGGTGGCATGCCTGGCAACTCCTCCGGAAATACATCAGGGAAATCTTTCACCACTGGTACTTCCTCCTGCACAACTCCTGTTAAACAATTTACTTGAGTCCTTTTCGGCACATGCCGGGATACATACTTGATCCTTCTCCCTTCTGGCATTGTAAGCAAAATTGACTTACTGGCACATTCAATATTCCCTTCATACTTTGATAACCAATCCATGCCTAATATAACATCCAATCCTTGGGATTCTAATACTATTAGGTCCAAGGGAAATACATAGTTACCAATCCTTAATGGTAACCGATCACACCATAGACTGGCCATATACTCTGCTCCAGGCGAGGTTACTAACATGGGTGATCTAAGGGCTTGGGTTGGTAGTTTATACTTATCCCCAAATCCCCTTGATATGTATGAATGCGATGCACCAGTATCAAAAAGAATGAGTGTAGTAAATGACTTAACCAAAAACTTACCGATTACGGCATCCGGATGCTCTTCCACCACCTCCACATTAACGTGGTTCACCTGTCCCCTGTTGAAAGGGTTCGGCTTCTTGCTAGAGCTTCCATTGCCATTTCCATTCTGGGATTCAGGACATTCATTGGCATATTGTCCGGTCTTCTGGCACTTAAAGCAAGTGACTTGGCTCAGGTCTCTCTTGGCTGGGGTCGATGGGTTGGTGCGGTTCTGGCCGTTGCTACCTCCATTCCCATTACCATTCTTGGTGCCATTGTGATTGTGTGAGCTTCCTCCTCCATGGGTATGCTGAAAATGTCCTCCCGGTCTAGGGGTAAAACGTGGCTTTTGCTGGGCTCCTGAATTGTGCTTCCCTTGTCCATACTTCCTCTTACGGTTCTCAATCTGATGTTGCTTCCCTTCAATCATGAGAGCACAATCTACCAACTCCTGGTAGTTGTTGAAGGTTGCTACCATCAACTGCATGCTCAACTCATCATTCAATCCTTCCAGAAACTTCTCCTGCTTAGCTGCATCCGTAGCAATGTCATCTGGGGCATAACGTGCTAGCTTACTAAAGTCCTCCACATACTGGCCAACTGTCCGTCCTCCTTGGTGCAAGTTGCAAAACTCTCGCTTCTTCATGGCCATTGCTCCTGATGAAACATGGGGCAGTACGAAAAGCCTGCTGAAACTGGTCCCACGTGACAGTGTCGACAGGGAAAGTGGCTGTGAAATTCTCCCACCATGATGTTGCGGGTCCTTCCAACTGATGTGCGGCAAACTTCACCTTTTCCGCATCTGTGCATCCTGTCGTGGTCAATTCTCTAGCTGTCTTGTGGAGCCAATCATCTGCTACTATCGGCTCGGTGCTACTGGAAAACACCGGCGGAATCAGCCTAAGAAAACGGGCTAAGTGATCAACATGTGGTGGTGGTGGTGGGTTGTTGTTGTTGTTGTTCCCCTGATTCTGATTCTGGACTAGCAACTCCGGCAATGTATTCTGCTGCTGGATCAACTGGGTGAGCTCCGGTGGGAAGGTAAATCCGGGGTCACGTCTCGGAGGCATCTAAGGGTTTAGAAAAGATGAGATTTAAGAATAGAGTGGTTCTAAAGATAAAACACTACCCATATGCACATGAGGCAAAAGCAAACAATTCACTTCATTCAATCAATCAAACAAGGGCATATAATCGATCTAACTATCGCAAAAGTGCTCGGACTACTATATTTACATGGTGGACTACTACTACTGTTGGGGTGGTCTACTAGAAATATTCTTCGGTTGCAGACTCCATGATATCTGCTCTAGCTTCATCCACATAATCATCGTCACTATCATCTGGGTCCGAGTCGGTGTCGTCGATGATGATGTAGTCTTCCGGGCGAATTTCCTTGGGTTCTTCGTCTTCTTCTACTGGTGTAGGGCCTCCCATGAATATTCCAATTTTCTTGATCAGATCATCATTCTTATCCACTAATACTTCGATTTCCTCTTCATAATCTTCACGTGTAGCCTTGATTTCTTCCTCCAGTTCCTTGATTCTTGTTCTTGCCTTCTTCAGATCTATCATGTCGGCGCACATCTGGTTCTCCTGACGTCGAATGTGTTGGTTTAACTCCTGGATAAAAGCTGCAATTGATCTATCCTTCCTGGTGCTGATCATCTCCCAGTGCTCATCTCGGCGCCCACAAATCTGGTAGATAGTATCCTTGAGATCATTGCGGTAAACTTCTCCAATGCGTCCCATGGTGATGTGAGCTGCCATGCTCTTTCCTAGACTCCAGGTTGGTGCATCAAAGGAAAACTCTATGGGCTCAGTGACTGGCATGAACGTCCTTCCTGGAACTTGAACTTGAATCATCCAGCGCTCTTCTTCGGGTAGAGTGGCGTTGTGGGTTCCTGTGAAGCTTGGTACTCCTATGTTGAGGTATCTAGTGACTTCCTTCAAGTGACGCCCAAAGGATGTATCTTCATCCGGTTGTGTGAACTTGTTCCTTGCATCTGCCATCCTAAAAGAGTAGAAAAGATGAGAAGTCAGAATGAGAAGAGTGAGTAGTGATCTAGGGCTTTTGCTTAGTGGTCGTGTCCTACAGTCAGCGTGTGCTCTGATACCATCTTGTAGCGACCAGACCTCAAACGGTCCAATCTCTGTGCTCAGGTGTCATCCCTGGATCAGTAATGCTGACACCACACAGTACTTGAAGGATTTATAACAGAGTAGCAATCACACACTTATTACATCGAGTGTCTCAAAAGAGAACTTATTACAATAAATATGGCTTAAGGCCATCTAATAACGATAACAGCGGAAGGCTTGGAAGTTAAGTGAGTCCATCAACTCCAACGACATCACTGAGTACAGAACCACGACCTAAAGGCACCTTAACCGTCGTCTGAAAAGTCTGCAACATTAACGTTGCAGCCTGAAACGGGTCAGCACATGGAATATGCTGGCAATGTAACACATAGAGAATGATAAAAGAATAAGGCTATTCTATATGCATATTTGGCTGGTGGAAAGCTCTATGGTTACAGTTTTGCGTAAAGCCAATTTTTCCCTACTTGCAAAGGAATAAATTTTATTTAACTATCATGGTAGTTGTTAAACATTGAGAATGGTTGACAGCATTCTCAATCCCAATTAAGCATCATCATTAAACAAAACCCAACAAAATTAATTTTAGAGTAACATGTTGAGATTCACATGATAATCCAGGTACTAGATACTCAAGATGTCCATAACCGGGGACACGGCTAACCATGATTAGTTTATACACTCTGCAGAGGTTTGCGCACTTTTCCCCACAAGACTCGATCCTCCGTTGGATTTCTCGCACTACATGGTGTTTGAGAAACGGATGACCGAGACATAGTCTTTCAAAAGCGCTAGCACCTTACGATGGGTAGACCGTACCACCTACATCCCCTACATCTGCTAGTCTACCACTGTAAGAGTTCGCATGACTTAGTCAACTATGCTAGAGCCCATAGTAGCTTGTGGCTGCACACGGAAGTTTCTAGCATGAATAATCTCATGATCCCTTTGAGCCTGGGTGCCCAGATGTGTATCGCTGGAATACCCAGGTGCCTCAATCCACCCAGATGTGTATTTAAGTTGCCACCTTAGATAAACCATAAATTTAACAATCTCACATCTGTCATGGATACACTCACCCAATCCACGTCTACTAGCATAGCATAGCATAATAAGCAACGTAGAAGTAACTCCCAAAGGTTTGATGATAAACAGGTAATAGGTTCTACCTCAACTACTTCCCAAACCCACAATTTAATTAGATCCTAATCATGCAATGTGTGAGGATTGGTCTAATGCAATAAAAACTGGGTAGTTGGAGGTATGATCAAAGTGTTACTTGCCTTGCTGATGATCCGCAAAACCTAGCGATTCGAAGTAGCAAGCGGCGCACTCCGGGTACTCTATCGCAAACAAACAAGCATACAATAATTACTCATCTAATGCACAGGTAAAACTCGAATAAGAGATCTAACCAGAAAGTTCAACTTAAGAACTCCGGTTGGCAAAAAGAACCAAATCGAACGAAGCAACGAAAGACAAACGGCAAAAGAAATAAGCTTCGTTTACTAATCTGAAACTAGGGCAATAGTTACTGTGGCAAAAACTTGTTTGAGTTGGTGTAGGATCTAGAAGTAGATGTGTCTAGAGTGGGGTGATTAGACACTTAATGCTAAAGTTGCAGTTTTTAAGCTTTTTCGGTTTAAGTGAAGTTTAGGGACAATTTCAACGCACACAATACATATCAAGCAAGTATGCAAAGGGAATATGAGCAGCGGAATGTAAGGCATGCAACTTGCAAGAATGTAAAGGGAAGGGTTTGGAGAGATCAAACGCAATTGGAGACATGGATGTTTTTCTCGTGGTTCGGATAGGTGGTGCTATCCTACATCCACGTTGATGGAGACTTCAACCCACAAAGAGTAATGGTTGCGAGAGTCCACACAGGGCTCCACCCAAGGGTAAAGGTTGCGCGAGTCCACACAGGACTCCACCCACGAAGGGTCCACGAAGAAGCAACCACCCACAAAGGGTCCACGAAGAAGCAACCTTGTCTATCCCACCATGGCCATCGCCCACGAAGGACTTGCCTCACTAGCGGTAGATCTTCACGAAGTAGGCGATCTCCTTGCCCTTACAAACTTCTTGGTTCAACTCCACAATCTTGTCAGAGGCTCCCAAGTGACACCTAGCCAATCTAGGAGACACCACTCTCCAAGAAGTAACAAATGGTGTGTAGGTAATGAACTCCTTGCTCTTGTGCTTCAAATGATAGTCTCCCCAACACTCAACTCTCTCTCATAGGATTGGATTTGGTAGAAAGAAGATTTGAGTGGAAAGCAACTTGGAGAGGCTAGAGATCAAGATTCATATGGTAGGAATGGAATGTCTTGGTCTCAACACATGAGTAGGTGGTTCTCTCTCAGAACATATGAGTTGGAATGGTGTATGTGTTCTGATGGCTCTCTCCACTGGCTCTCACCCGAATGAAGAGGAGGTGGAGGGGTATATATAGCCTCCACACAAAATCCAACTGTTACACACAGTTTTCCAATCTCGGTGGGACCGAATCAACAAACTCGGTCGGACCGAAAATGTAAACCTAGTGACCGTTAGAGATTTTCGGTGGGACTGACATGCAACTCGGTGGAACCGATATGGTTAGGGTTTGGGCATAACGTAATCTCGGTGAGACCGATTACACAAACTCAGTGAGACCGAATTTGGTAATTAGCTAACCAGAGAGTTGGTCAGGCAAACTCGGTGGGACCGATTTGCTCTTTCGGTGAGACCGAAAGTTACAAAGGGGAAACACTGAATTTACATTGCAATCTCGGTGGGACCGATTCGCTCTTTTGGTGAGACCGAAAAGTTACGAAAGGGAAACAGAGAGTTTGCAACCCCATCTCGGTGAGACCGAGATCCCTATCGGTAGAACCGAAATGCTAGGGTTTGGCAGTGGCTTATGACAAGTGAAACTCGGTGGCGCCGGATAGGAAGAATCGGTATGACCGAGTTTGGCTTTGGGTTTAGGTCATATGTGGAAGTGGGAAAGTAGCTGAGAGTTTTGGAGCATATCACTAAGCACATGAAGCAAGAGGCTCATTAAGCGACACCTCATCCCTCCTTGATAGTATTGGCTTTTCCTAAAGACTCAATGTGATCTTGGATCACTAAAATGTAAAATGAGGAGTCTTGAGCTTGAAGCTTTAGCCAATCCTTTGTCCTTAGCATCTTGAAGGAGTTCCCACAACCTTTAGTCCATGCCACTCCATTGTTGAACTTATCTGAAACATGCTAGATCGAAATGTTAGTCCAACAAGAGATATGTTGTCATCAATTATCAAAACCACCTAGGGAGCACTTGTGCTTTCAATCTCCCCCTTTTTGGTAATTGATGGCAACATACATCAAAGCTTTAGATAAAGATATAAAGAACAGCAAGTAAAGCTTTGGAAGGACATGTAACAAGCATAGGCTCCCCCTACATGTATGCACTCATGTAAATATGAAATATAGAGGCATGTGAGAGCATAATCATGACAGAGTAGGCAATGTGTTACATGCATCTTGATCATATGCATCAGAGCAAAAGATTATCAAGGAAAATACCTTCATGCTCATGAGTCCTTCTTGCAAACAGTATGTACATAAGCAAGAACTCCTCATACTCATGATTTTGATGCATATACTTACCTTGTGGTCTTGAGTTTGCTTAGGATGGAATGAACCTGCACAAACAAGGTTAGATAACACAGGTACATCCACTGGCCAGAGCAAACAAGAGAAACCACAAGAATACCAAGACTGGGATGACATGTAGAGAGTGAGTACAAGGTACCACATTGAATTCAACATGTCCCCAAGAATAAAGATATGCAATGAATTTGACTGATTTCTTTCCCTTAGGTGTCTTGCTCCCCCTGAATCTGACATGAGATATGAGATAGGAAACAGAAAATCAGAGCTGAAAGATATGAATAGAACTTAATTCAAATGAGTTCATATGAACATGTCTTTCCCCCAAAAAGACATGTGGCATCTCTCCTCTTGAACATCAAGCATCTGGGATCCTTGAGTATTCTCTCCCCCTTAGGACTTTCTCCTTTGTAGGTGATAAGCTTTTGATATGATCTCTCTCTTCCTGATGATAAGCTTTGATGTGATCTCTCTCTCCCCCTTTGACATCAATTTCCAAGAAGGTTTCTCCTGGAATCCGTAGAATAGGTTTGGTCCTTGAGATTCAGTACAAAGCAGTGAATAAAGCTGTGATGCTTGTAGAGGACAAGATTCATTGAGTGGAGCTGGATCAGAAGAAATATAGAATATGTGGCAAACTGTTTTTCCTGTTGCGAAATCGGTGGCACCGAGTGGCAATTTTCGGTAGTACCGAAGGGATTCGGTTGGACCGAAAATGACAAATCGGTGAAACCGAGTTCATCACAGAGAGAAACACTTGTCACCTCAGCTCACTAGTCAAGTAAGATCTCACAAAGATTTGCAATGAATTAGCTGAAAGATTTGCAAGGAATTTGATGCAGAAATATGCGGAGCAAAAAAAAAGAAAAGAGTGAAAGTTTCTAGATGAAGTTTTTTTTGTTTTAAAAAAGGAAACAAATATGCAAGGGACAAATGCGATAACTTAGAAAAGAACACAAGAGAACTTCATCTAGAATTGGGCGGTGACATAGTCACCTATGTTAGAGTATATTGACTTAGGAGTCAAGTGAGGACACTTGATCGTAGGTCATACTCATCGTTTAAGCTCAAAATGGGGTTACCATTTCTCGTTTAAGCATCTTGATGTATTCTCATCTTGTTAAGTTGCTTTGACTCATGTCTTGGAGTAAAGCTTCTCTAAGATGGAATAACATACCTTGGGTGGTGGTGTGGTTCTTGCTCATGTAGTTGAACTTGTGTGGGTGCTCAAGGTTGATGTAGAGTTGGGAGCACCACTTGGAGTTTGAGTTCATCTACCTACATGGGTTAGTTCTTGCAAGGAAGAGCACTTGTGTATCCAAAAATGACAATCATGAAGCTTAACATAGAATTTGTCAAAGGATATGTTTGAATGGTTTTGTGCTTCCTTGTCTTCAACCACCATTGTGTAGAGTCTTGGTGATGTAGAGATTGCTCAAGATGTGAGTGAGTCGCAATCTCATGGAATTAGATTCAACCAAGCACCTACATGGGTTAGACAACATGCAAGGTACAAATATATCCAAGACATAAGATAGTCATCATAAGAGATATATCATGGATTAGTCATAAGCTCATGTCTTGCATGTATCCAATGGAGTTTCTACTCCAAGTTCGAAGCATCAATGATGTTCAATTCTCCTCTCAACCTGCAAAACACTTTCTCATCAAGAGGTTTAGTAAATATATCCGCTAATTGCTTATCGGTGCGAACGTGCTTAAGATTAATGTCACCCTTAGCAACATGATCTCGAATGAAATGATGACGAACTTCAATATGCTTAGTTCGAGAATGTTGTACAGGATTATGACCAATTTTGATAGCACTTTCATTGTCACAAAGCAGTGGAACATGTTTCACATAAATCCCATAATCTTTAAGAGTTTGGGTCATCCAAAGTAATTGAGCACAACATGAACCAGCGGCAATGTATTCCGCTTCGGCGGTGGATAAGGATACTGAGTTTTGTTTCTTGGAAGACCAAGACACAAGAGATCTACCAAGAAATTGACAAGTACCCGAAGTGGACTTTCTATCAACCTTGTCTCCGGCATAATCCGAGTCGGAATAGCCAACAAGATCAAAAGAAGACCTCTTAGGATACCAAATGCCAAAATTTGGTGTATGGATTAAGTATCTCACTATCCTTTTCACAGCCTTAAGATGACAATCTTTAGGAGCAGCTTGATATTGTGCACACATGCACACACTTAGCATAATATCGGGACATGAAGCACATAGGTATAACAATGAACCAATCATAGAGCGATAAACCTTTTGATCAACCGGTTCACCATCTTTGGTTAAATCATTATGTCCACTAGTAGGCATGGGTGTAGACATACCTTTGCCTTCTTGCATATTGAACTTCTTGAACAAGTCCTTGGTGTACTTTGTTTGAGAGACAAATGTACCTTCCTTAGTTTGCTTGATTTGCAACACGAGAAAGAATTTGAGTTCACTCATCATAGACATCTCAAACTTCTCTGACATTAGCTTTCCAAACTTTTCACTAAAGAGAGGGTTAGTTGAACCAAATATGATATCATCAACATAAATTTGGCATACAAATAGTTCTCCATTAACCCTTTTAGTAAAAAGAGTAGAATCAATTTTACCAATTTCAAAACCACTTGTAGTAAGGAACTTGGTCAAGCATTTATACCATGCTCTAGGAGCTTGTTTAAGACCATAAAGAGCTTTGTGAAGTTTGTAAACATGATTTGGTTTCTTAGGATTGATAAAGTTGGGAGGTTGTTTGACATAAACTTCCTCCTCTATTTCACCATTTAGAAAAGCACTTTTAATGTCCATTTGGTACAAGGTGATATTATGGTGATTAGCATAGGCAAGTAAGATGCGAATGGACTCAATTCTAGCAACGGGGGCATATGTCTCACCATAGTCCATACCTTCGACTTGTGTGTACCCTTGAGCGACGAGACGTGCCTTGTTGCGAACCACTTGTCCATCTTCATCTTCCTTGTTGCGAAACACCCATTTGGTACCAATGATGTTGTGGTTGTTGTCGGGCTTCTCGACCAATGTCCAAACTTGGTTTCTCTCAAAATTATGTAGCTCTTCATGCATAGCGTTTATCCAATCCGGATCTTCCAATGCTTCTTCAACCTTCATAGGTTCAATGCTAGAGATGAATGAATAGTTTTCACAAAAGTTAGCTAAACGAGTTTTTGAGCGAGTGATTCTCCCGGTTTGTATATCATTGAGGATTTGCTCGACGGGATGATCTTTGGCAATTCTTGCTCGAACTCATGAGAGCTTTTGCTTGGGTCTTCGTTGAGCATCCTCTTCATCTTGTTCTTCTTCTTGGCCTTCTTCATTGTTGACGTCGTCGTTCTCTTGTCGTGGTGGAGAAGGAGGTTGTTGATGTTCATCTTGACGTACTTCCTCGTTTTCTTCATCTTGGTGTGTCCCACTTGTGGATGCTTCTGTGTCGATTCTTGGTTCACCTTGTCGTGAAGTAGAAGCTTCCACATGGACGGATGAAGTACTCTCCTTCACCTCCGTTGGACGAATTTTGCCAATGGACAAGTCTTGAATTGCTTCTGAAGGGTCTTTGTCTCCTACATCAATTGGCAATTGCTCTACTTGCGAGCCATTAGATTCATCAAACTTCACATCTACTGTCTCTTCAACCTTTCGGGTGAAATTGTCGTAGACACGGTAAGTGTGAGAGTTTGAGCCATAACCAAGTAGAAAACCTTCATGAGATTTAGGAGCAAACTTTGAACGACGATGCTTATCAAGAATGTAGCACTTTGAGCCGAATACTCAAAAGTATCCAACTTGGGGTTTGTTACCGGTGAGAAGCTCGTATGCCGTCTTGCCGAGTAGCTTGTGAAGATATAAGCGATTTGTTGCGTGACAAGCTGTCTCAACCGCTTCTGCCCAAAAGTGCTTTGGCGTCTTGTATTCATCAAGCATCGTTCTTGCCATTTCGATGAGCGTCCGGTTCTTCCTCTCAACAACTCCATTTTGTTGAGGTGTGTACATAGCCGAGAACTCGTGTGAAATCCCTTCTTCGTCAAGAAAGGTGTCCACATTTGCGTTCTTGAACTCCGTTTCGTTGTCACTCCGAACCTTCTTGATCTTCACATCAAACTGATTTTGGGCCTTCCTAGCGAAGTTTCTGAAGATCTTCTGGACCTGCGACTTGTCATTAAGAAAGAACACCCACGTAAATCTTGGAAAATCATCAACTATAACTAAACCAAAAGAATTTCCACCGAGACTCTTGTAGGCGTTGGGACCAAAAAGATCCATGTGAAGTAGCTCGAGTGGCCTCCTTGTGGTCATGATGTTTTTTACGGGATGTCTTCCTCCAACCTGTTTACCTGCTTGACAAGCACTGCAAAGTCTATCCTTATCAAATATGACATCGTTGACTCCAAGGATATGATTTCCTTTAATAAGCTTGTCAAGGTTTCTCATGCCAACGTGACCTAGTCGTCTATGCCACAACCAACCTTTTGAGGATTTAGCAACAAAGCAAGTTTTAGGTTGTGCCTTTTTAGAGAAATCGACAATGTAAAGATCACCTCTACGCATACCCGTAAAGACCATTTTATGATTGTCTCGACGAAATACTTGGCAATCTACCTCAGTAAATAGGACATTCAAACCGAAATCAGCAAGTCTAGATACTGAAAGTAAGTTGTAGCCAAGAGATTCAACGAGCATGACATTTTGAATGGAACTATCATGTGAGATGGCCACCTTACCAAGGCCAACCACTTTACCCTTTGAATTATCACCAAAGGTGACATATTTTCGAGGGCCGTCATTTTCAGCAAGCTCACGAAACATCTCTTCATCTCCGGTCATATGATCAGTGCATCCACTATCAAGAACCCATTCCTTTCCTCCTGATTCATATCCCCGAAGATTTGCCATAAGACCAAAATGTCTCATTGCATCATCAAGATCGAAGTCACTGTCATCATCATCATAATATTCATGTTCATCATGATCTTGTGACTCATCATTTCCTAGAGAGGGTAATTCATTAGATAAATGATCATCAAAGTGGTCACTTTTATGAATTCTTATAGCTTTGAATATGATATCATTGATGACTTCAACATCTCCTTTAGCATGCTTAAGATTGGCAAGTTCAAATAGACATTTACCAAAACTAGGATCACTAGAGTTCATCTTACTCAAGGCAATAGATTTATGGAGAATTTCATCCAAAGTTTTCAAGGAATGATCGGGAAATCGTTCCTCAAGAAATTTCCATATAGTATAGGCACAGTTTTGAGTGGGCAAACTAGCAATCAAATTTTTGGGCAATCCTCTAATGATGAGCTCAATAGTTCTAAGACTGCGAATCATGTCAATATCTTCATCTAGGGTAGGATGCAAAGGATCAATATGAGGTGCACAAGGGCTAGCAATATACTTGTTCAAATGATATTGATTGAAGATTACAAGCATCTCATTTTTCCACTCATGAAAATACTTTCCATCAAGAATAGGCACTCTATGTCTAAGACTCCCTAGTGTAGACACATCCATCTTCCTCCAATGGTGATTAAACCAAGGCAATGGAGACCAAAGCTCTGATACCACTTGTAGGATCTAGAAGTAGATGTGTCTAGAGGGGGGTGATTAGACACTTAATGCTAAAGTTGCAGTTTTTAAGCTTTTTCGGTTTAAGTGAAGTTTAGGGACAATTTCAACGCACACAATACATATCAAGCAAGCATGCAAAGGGAATATGAGCAGCGGAATGTAAGGCATGCAACTTGCAAGAATGTAAAGGGAAGGGTTTGGAGAGATCAAACGCAATTGGAGACATGGATGTTTTTCCCGTGGTTCGGATAGGTGGTGCTATCCTACATCCACGTTGATGGAGACTTCAACCCACAAAGAGTAACGGTTGCGAGAGTCCACACAGGGCTCCATCCAAGGGTAAAGGTTGCGCGAGTCCACACAGGACTCCACCCACGAAGGGTCCACGAAGAAGCAACCACCCACAAAGGGTCCACGAAGAAGCAACCTTGTCTATCCCACCATGGCCATCGCCCACGAAGGACTTGCCTCACTAGCGGTAGATCTTCACGAAGTAGGCGATCTCCTTGCCCTTACAAACTTCTTGGTTCAACTCCACAATCTTGTC